>NW_028113978.1:0-99577 GCF_964289735.1 Phaethon aethereus | reverse complement strand
AGTACAAGAAAACGCCCATGCTTCGTCTTAGTTCCTTAAAGCTGGAAAAACTTGAGCATCTTCAATATAATGCACAGAACCCAGGTTGTATCTGTAGTTGCAAATTGGTCAGCTTGAACAATACAAAGAGACTCACCGTTTCTCATCATTTCTCTTGTCAGCCCGTTGCATTTGCGGGCTCTCAGAAAATGCTATGCCAGTGCTGAAATAGTTTTGCTGCAAACATTTTGGGTAGATATGAATTCCTAAGGAAAAGAACGCCTGTTCTGATTTTCTGCTAATTCAGTGCAAATTATTTTCATGAACTTTGTATTCTTTCTCCAAGTCTGCATTTTGTACTTAGGACAGAGTGCTGTGATTGAGAAAATTTTGAAAGAAAAGAATGTCTACAAGCTAAAAAAGGGTAATCCTGTGCTTAGCACTGCTACATTCTTCAACACTGATGCCACAGGGAGCGATACAGGCCTGCCTATTACTCAGCACGTTTAGAATGTTTCCACAGGTGGGGTCCTAAACTCATCTACTCACTTCAGCCCAAATATTACTAATCACATGTTTCCCTGTGTCGTAGATATCTTAAAAGGGATTGGAAGAACGGAGGTTACTGACTCAAATTAATCGAGCCACCAGCTGGAAAGAGATAGCCAGCCTTTCTGAAGGAGCACAGAATGATCAAAAGGTTCCTCTTTTCCAAAGGCTTTATTCAGCAGTGCCTCATCTGTCCATTCAGCAGAGCTAGTGCCCACGTGCCTTCACACCTTCTGTAGTTGGGAGATGCTCTTTTGCCAACCTCTGCAGAGGACTTGCCCTAAAAGGCACTCTCTGTCTATTTAATGATTGCTTCAGTATGATCACGATTTCCAAACTACACCAGCTGGTCTGAACCTGGATTTGATACTCTAGTTCCCTCCTAACAAAATCAATACAATGTTCTTCTCTGCAGATGCCCCATTGCAACAGGGTGTCCAAGGAGGGACCCTGCATCCAGCCCGTCGTCAAGGATCACTCAGAAATCAAGACAGTATTTTACTACCAATTCACCCTCCGCTGATTATAAACCTCAACGACGAAGACGATGAGGACGATGAAGAAGACGATGAAGAGGAAGAGAACTGTAAACAGTTTTTTGCTTTCTCTTACAAGGAAGTAGAACAGGGCTTTTCCACCCTTACAATGTACTTCACAACTGATCTATAACAACAACAATACAAACAACAACAGCAACAACAACAATAACAACAACTTTTAGAAAAGAGTTGTTGGCAAGTTTTTGAGATACTTGCCAGCGAATCCCCCAAATATTGGAACTGGCAGTCACCAGATGTGAGTGAGGCAATGTTTTGTAACTCCTCTGAAATGCCTCGCTGTACATTTCACATACCTCTTGTTCATTAACTAGAGTTTAAAATGTGATCCACAATTCAGACGGCCATCAATTACTCTTGAAAATGTCTCAAAATCTGGGGACGAACTGACAAGTTTAGGAGGTACCTCTTTTCTGGGGAACAAACTTTTGAACAGGGGCTGTGCACACCCATCACTGCAGGCGAAGCCACAGGCTGCTTTACAAAAGCTAGTTGTGTGACTTCAACTTTAGTAATTTCTTCAACGCGTTTCCTCAACTCTGTAGGCAGTCTCGTTAAATTCGAGAAAGTTATTCTGAAACCTAGCAAGAGAAGCCATACAAAACTCCTCATGAGTTTAACTGAACGTCTATGAGCATATACATTTATGCATACGAAATCTTATTTGATTTTTTTAACGTAGGTAAGCTCTTGACGGTATCTCACTTAGAGAGGAGAGATTCACAGGGAAGGAAGGAATTGCACATTGCCAGAGTGAAAGCGAGAGAACCACCTGCGCTCATGCGTGCACTCCACAAATTACCCTGCTAGTTCTCAGGCAGCCCCAAGCTGCTTTTCACTTTCCCCCTGCCCTTCAGGTGGGCCGGCAGGGCTGCCTCTTAGTGCTCCCTAACTCGGCTTCAGGCTGAGTAAGCCTGAATGCCATTTAAACGACATAAAAAGCAGGGCTGTGCTGGCCTTAGTAGCCTTAACTGAGAGCGCTAAGGAGCACTCGCTTCACCAGCTCTGCCGGCAGGCATTACAGGAGAGTAACGGTGGGCAGAGGTTTTGTGACAGGCACTCCCTGGTGAAGTGTTTAATCAGAAGATTTCCTTTGGCGAGTGGATTAGGGGTTATTTTGAAAATGAGTACTGAAGATGGTTTTGAACCATTTTAAAGCAGCAAACATTAGCTTCTTCATATGTGCTGTAACTGCAATCCCATTGCACTTGGAAACACCGCAAACGAAGGAATCGTTTTTCTGTCCAGAAGCAGGGGTTGCAGCCAGGAAAAAAAAAAACAAAACAACCAACAACCAACCCCCGTGACCAAAATGAAATTCACTATGGCACTGGATTATTAAGAATTGCTGAAGGTCTTTGTGTAGCTACCTAGTAACCTTTTAAAACTACTTCCTACAGATGTTCCTGACTGGGTGCCTAGGACTGCTGCAGAAATGGAAGAGGAAAGAGCAATAAAGGAAATATGCTATATATCTGGTAAATATGAAATCAGTCACTCTTTCCTAAATAAAGAGCAATGCTGCCAATATAGTAAACTTTGGGGTTTTTTTCCCTTCTGGGGTATGTTTAGGAGAGTATTATGGGATTCAGAACCCTCACAAACACCAATCAACAAAAACCGTGTCTTCACCTCGGGAAAACGAGCTGTTACCCTGGGAAGTTACCGAGGAAGACTTGCAGAAAGGCAAGTACTTTTCATCTTTGACGACAAGGTTTGCCGCTTTCCAAATGACTGTTACAGGGAGAAACTATTACATAGTTTGCCTCTCCTCCCCTCTTTTCTAATTTAGTGACGATAGAAGATGGCATATTACAAAGAGCATAAAAATACCTCATTCATTTTTCCACATACATACATATCTACACAGGCACACACATAGCATATAGTGTCACACACGTGGTGACTGCCTGTACCGACTGTAGATGGAAAAGGTAGAAATGGGCTATCAACCATGTGTGTACTTTCCTGAGATACACAACACAGGTCTTTCAAACAATGTGTCTTCGAGGTCAAGGCTTATGTAGACTAATTTCCACCACCCTAAGGTTAGGAATGCAGTTTAAATTTCTCACCTGGGCTCTCTGCCGTAAATGGAGAGAGACGGACCCTCTTAAGGGGTATATATTGCATCACAAGAGAGTGCCAAAGCAAGGGGAGATGTGCCACTTCCCCAGAGGTGCTCCGCGCTCTCTGCTGCCTGTCTGGGGTGTCTAGGTGATGAAATGTCGTGATACAGCAAACTTTGCTAGAACTCAATTTAGATTCGGTAAACACCCCCTTCAAGTGTCTTACAAAAGACAGTAACAAGAGAGTTCCATTTTGTTCTGAATGTTGGTCTTTACCCAACATCATTAAGGTCAACAGAAATACAAATTAACAGTCAGTAACAAATACATGAATATGGCTTCTAATAGATGTCTTTATTTATAATTAGATACATTCAGAGAAAAGGATAGAGATGTTTCCCCAAAGCGTTTCTCCAAGTGAGTTCTCTGAGGTGTTAGGCACTATGATGACGTGCATCTTGAAAATGCCGTAACCTCGATCAGATAGGATTCAGAAACATCACTTATGAAAAGTGAGAAGCTAAAGACCGAGCAGGTAGTTTGTAGCTGGTTCCTTACTCTGGAGCCATGGTCTCCTTTAACGTCTGTAGTCTGGCATTTCCCTCGACAGCATGAGAGTTAAACATCGGGTGCCCAAGTTACACTGGACAGGATCCAAACAACTGACAGAAGAGAAAGAAGACTACGGAAGGAGAGGATAAAGGGAACTGTGCTAAACTAAGCACCAGCTCATAGAGGCAGGAGGAAGAGAATGGCAATGCTCTGTTGGCACTGTGCCTACACACAAGCAGCTAAAACATTCTTTCTGTTGCCTTTCCAGGGGATGGTAATACAGTTCCTGCAACATTTAATAATACAAAAAGAGGAGGAGAGCGTTCTGAAGGAAGAGTACCAACAGAGAGTATTCCCAGAACACACTGCAGATCCCTTGAAAATGGAGGTAATATACTTCAGCATCGACTTCTCATTCCTGAACATCATGTGGTAAAGAACATAACTGACTATGCACCCATTAAACATCACCATTTTATACTGGAGTTATACTTTGTATTCTAGAGACTCTTTTCTCGTGCTGCACCATTAACTGTAACAACCAAAACCACTGTTTATGATTCTGCTTGGTTTAGGATTACACTAAAAAAATAATATTCCTCTATGCTGACTGCAATTGATTTTTTCCCTGCTTAATTTTGGAAAAGGAATGGTTCTGTGCAGTTATAAATAAGACATGTCTATAGTAGAATACCCTTCGGCACTAGGTATGTTGACATTGCAGGGAAAGCTGCTACAGAGAGGTTGAGCCTTCAGCCATTCTTCGGTACTTCTGCAACGCTGTTTGTCACCATGTCCGCAATGCCACTTCAGCTGTTAAAACTATGTGTGGGCCCATGCTGTAAACTGTATCACCAAAGTGCCTGAGGATTAGAGGAATCCTTTCTTAAAGTGAAATTATTTTTTATCCCACGTCATTTTAGTCATGCAGGTTGCAGGACAACATAGCTCAACTTGTACAACTGAGACAGAGGCAAAGCATGCCTCATGGGCAAGGCATGAGAACTAAGCACCGGTAGACCCGAACATATTAAGGTTCCTGTTTGGTTGCTAACTTGGCTATCTTGTAGCAACACGCAGTTCAAGCGTTGTCACCCTATGCTTTGCAGTCCCTTTGCACTGCGTTCCCATTTAGATGTTACACTTTGGCTTTGGCAAAGGATTTGTTCCCCCTGTGACACACCCCGCAACTGCATGCAACTTTTGATTCTCAGGCCGTATGTGGATTCAAGCAAATGTCTGTAGTTTTAAAACGTAAACCCTAAATACAGTATTCGTGAAGATGTCCTAATTCATAACGAGCAGCAGTCTGAGCCAGAACTGATCAAAGCAATTGGATGACTTCACAGTAGCGTTGGTCTTTGTGATTATACTCGCTTTTGAGTTTGCTTTCAAGACTTTGTGACCATGAACACTGCTAGAGGAAATACAGCCACTGCTACTTTCCTTTTGGGGAAGGATACTTTTAGAACAGTTACATTCCACCCAAGAAGACCTCTGTATGGACAATGAGGTTTTCAAAACACCACAGCATTTTTGGGTAAGAAAATTTTGCGTGCCTTTTAGAAAAGTCAATACGTGTTCTTTCAATCCCTCAGAAACAAACCACACTGAGCTGGGAAAGAACCATCACCGTAAAGAAGGAAAGGAAAAGAAACGGATTTCTGGGGAGCCAAGAAATTCTCCTAATACAGTAACGGGCCAAGGTATTTTGAGAAAACAGTTGGCTTATTCGTTCTTCTTTAGTAACCTGCTAGATGATTTAGCAACACCCAGGTCCTTTCTGTTCTTACTGTCAAAGACGGACAATCCATATTTGGTTGCGGCTATCCACAAAGAATATTGCTTTAATCTTCTTGTCCAGCCTCCAGTCTCCTCCAGTATGTCAGATTCCTAATAATAGCACAACATTTTTGTTTAAGTTTGTTTTGTCACTTTTAGGAATCCAGACTTCAGACCCCAGAGTAAAACCAAGTTCCCAACAAAGGGGTCAAAGGAAGGATGCTGAAACTGCTTCTCCACCTCCTTATGGGAGAGAAACTGGAAGAAAGACTTATTTCAGTTCTTCAGTGTCTCGAAGATCAGCGTATATAGTCTACCGTAGTGTCAGCGTCACCCACGAACCAGAGTTCAGCGGATCTGCAGGTGGGTCCCTGCCTCCATTTTAAGGACCTGTATCGTGCTGCTTTCCATTTGGTCCCTGCAGGTGAAGATTAAGTTATTTATGCCTAAATATGGGCAAGACTAAATTTCATTCTGTGTAATTCTCAGAAGTAGATTGCAGCAGGATCCATAGACAGAACTGTAAAGCTTCAGGAAGTTTTACAAGTACTCAGACAGAATATTCATGAGCAGTAATTTAGCCACCTACCTAGCAGGAATTGACTTCCCCGCCCAGCAAAGAGGGATGAATGCAAAGATGTGCCAATGTGCACGAATATATACTAATCCCTACCTTCTGCAGCTGCTTTTCTGTCATTTATTCTTTGGAAATATTTAAGACACCTTGGAATAGTCCACCTTTAACTTCTCATTTTAATCTACTTATTGATAGTAGCAGAAGTAATTGTGCATTAGAATTGCAGTTTCCTTTCAAGAAACGCTTATTGTTCAACGTTTTTCCTCCCAGCTGAGGATGAAGGAATGACCTTGCTTTTCATGGTACTCTTCCACGACTAGGATTTCACTGGAATTTTGATGGTGATGGATTTATGACTGTCTTGGCTTTAAACCACCCCAAAAACTTAAACAGAAGTACAGAGTTTCAGATGCATTCTGGCCTGGCCTGGGGGGATCCAAAAGTGCTTTCTGACCTTAGCAAGACCACAGGAAGAACAGGCAAAGCCACGTCTTCCTGCAGAGTAGCAGCGGGCAGAGGAAGAACTCTGTGGTTCCTTCACACGGCCACTTGCCTTGTGCAGATCTGCTTGTAGTTTGAAGTGGGCTCACCTCTACCACCAATGCCATGACAATTTTATCCTGACCATTGCCAGTATTTTGTTATGTTCACAAACTGCCCATGCCCAGCATGTGGCTGGATGCTACAGACAGAAGAAGTAATTCACAGATGAGCCAGAAGGTGTCCTTCGTAGTGCACTGGTCTCCTCAGGCTCAGCCACGGATGTTCCAGGGTCCACACACCACCTAGGCAGTGTAGAGAAAGGATATACCTGGTCTTTGTGCCTAGAGTCCATTTTGGAGCTTGCTTTCAAGATATCCTCTGCTAGAGGAAATATAGCCACTGTTGTTTTCCTTTTGGGGAATGATACTTCTAGAACAGTTCACATGTAAAACCACATTCCACACAAGAAGATCTCTGTATGGACGTATGGAAGATGAGGTTTTCAAAACATCATAGCATTTTTGGATGAGAAAAGTTTGCTTGCCTTTTAGAAAAGTCAATACGTGTTCTTTCAATCCCTCAGAAACAAACCACACTGAGCTGGGAAAGAACCATCACCGTAAAGAAGGAAAAGAACAGAAATGGATTTCTGGGGAGCCAAGAAATTCTCCTAATACCGTAAGAGGCCAAGGTATTCCGAGAAAACAGTTGGCTTATTCATTCTTCTTTAGTAACCTGCTAGATGATTTAGCAACACCTAGGTCCTTTCTGTTCTTACTGTCAAAGACGGACAATCCATATTTGGTTGCGGCTAGCCGCAAAGAATATTGCTTTAATCTTCTTGTCCAGCCTCCAGTCTCCTCCAGTATGTCAGATTCCTAGTAATAGCACAACATTTTTGTTTAAGTTTGTTTTGTCACTTTTAGGAATCCAGACTTCAGACCCCAGAGTAAAACCAAGTTCCCAACAAAGGGGTCAAAGGAAGGATGCTGAAACTGCTTCTCCACCTCCTTATGGGAGAGAAACTGGAAGAAAGACTTATTTCAGTTCTTCAGCGTCTCGAAGATCAGCGTATATAGTCTACCGTAGTGTCAGCGTCACCCACGAACCAAAGTTCAACGGATCTACAGGTGGGTTCCTGCTTACACAGGGTCCTTAAAATGCCTCCAGTATGCCTGTCTGTATCGTGCTGCTTTCCATCTAGTCCCTGTAGGTGAGGATTAAGTTATTTACGCCTAAATATGCGCAAGACTAAATTTCATTCCGTGTAATTCTCAGAAGTAGATTGTAGCAGGATCCATAGACAGAACTGTAACGCTTGAGGAAGCTTTACAAGTACTCAGACAGAATATTCATGAACAGTAATTTAGCCACCCACCTAGCAGGAATTGACTTCCCCGCCCAGCAAAGAGGGATGAATGCAAAGATGTGCCAATGTGCACGAATATACCTACCCACACTTTCTGCAGCTGCTTTTCTGTGATTTATTCTTAGGAAATATTTAAGATACCTTGGAATAGACCACCTTTAACTTCTCATTTTACTCTAACTCTTGATAGTACAGGAGTAAGACTTTGTGATTTATACTTTTTATCATCTTTTTTCCGTATTTGAAATACTCTACTCTGTCCTCTTGACAGTACGCACTACTTCATAAATTTTCCAGAACCTGCAGGTGCTATTCCGAGTCTTGTACCTTTCTTTCTGGCAATTTGTTTCAGACGCAACCATAAATTCCCAGCTTTTGCTTTATTAGTAGCTTGCTCGTATAGCTTCAAACAATCTAGCACATCATTTGGGGTTTATTTGCCTTTCTACCTTCCGTGGCCATGGTTACCCTAGATCACTGTCACTTCATGAACAAAAGCAGTCGTAAATGATTTAAACAATCATAAGATAAGAAAGTGATGTCATCTGGACAGTTTCAGTCATCTCTCTTAAGCTGGCTTGAATCTCCATCTTGAGGTGCCTGCCTGTCTTCATTCCCCATAAGACGAACCTCCTTCAGACAGAGGAACCCCTACCTTCAGATGCATGAAATTAAGGGAAACGAATCCCAACATCACTGCTTCGTCTCGAGGACAAGAGATTTGTGGGGTTTTTCCTTTTTCTTTTCATGTTTGCTTTGATCACATGTGGACAGATTGCTAAAGAGATTACAGAGGGAACATTCTTAATGTGAACAATACATCTCAGCAGACTTCCAGGTTGAAAAGGGATAGAGCATTTGAAACAAAAAGCTGATCAGCATTTCTGTCCTACCAACAACCATCGCCATTTGTGCTACCTTTCTTTGCAGCAGTGCCTGAGCCGAATGGTGGGAAATGCTCCAAACAAAAGGATCCGCTTGACACAAACAGGGGAGCTGGGAGCCAAACGGAAAACTATGGTAATACCTACATGTTCTGTGGAAACCAAACATTTTAGGATTCTTGTGCAATTCATAATTTCAATTAATGGAATTAAGCTGGACTTAACAGAAAACAAGAGTGTTAGTAATAATGATTTTTAACCAAAGGTCACAGAAAATGGTTAGTCATCAGGCAGCTTACTGCGATGCCAAATCCCCTGTCGAGCACAAACACATAACATTGCCTTGCATCTAGTGCTGTCACAAGCAGGCATGAAACAGGAGACTGGAGTCTGGGCTAGTTTACTTGAGAAGCAAGTGATGCCTTTGATTTTCAACACAGGAACAATTCCCTTTCTTTAAGTCAAGGATGTCCGGGGCAGAATCGCTTCATTTGGAAGATCCTGTGGGCCTGATGGAAATGCTGCAAGGTCACAAACGATCTTTAGAGTACTAGAGAGAGAGTCCGCATTTAACGCTACCTTGTATTTCAGAGGTGGTGTACGATTCAGCCCATGCAGTCACTGACACTTCAGCTAATGCAATATTTAATTCACGTATCAGGCTAAGAGAGCCTTTCCTGAAACTGGAGCTGAAATTAAGAAACAACGTGTATGGTTTTTTTCTACAGAGAAATGTAATTCTGGACCTTACAGCGCACTGACTTGGAGGAGAAGAAATCCACATGCCAAAACGTTCTCTAACTTTAAAACAACCATCCAGGTACCTGTTTGATAGAAACTTTTATGATTCAATCTTTTTTGTAAACGCCACATGTCTCTCCCCACCGAGGAAATGTACAATTGCTCTTAAAACTTCCCCAGCCAAAACCCACAAGATTCTAAGCAATGCAGAGCGGTCTGGAAGAGCAGTTCACAGTTTCGTTTGTTTGTAGTTTTGCCTGTAAAACACACCCGAGAGTTCTACTTTTCCACAATATTACTGACATGAAAGCAAAGTATGTACCTGCGCTTAGAGTGAGGAGCTATGAGAAGGGGGTTTTGGCTTGTAGCACTGGACAAAGCACAGCAGAGTCTCACAACAGAGCTTGGGTCTCATGTTGGACATTTACTGCTTCAAACGTTTCTGAAAGAGCATATAGTTTTACTCTAACACATTATGCACAAGATGTTCTGCATATCTATTTTGACAACAGAGCCAAGACGATATGGAAGTGAACAGAAAAGGAGAACGATACGTGGACAGGAGAGAGAGGAAGCAAGTCCTTCAATTCACAAGAAAAATCTAAATTGCACTAAGAAAATTATCAACTGGGAAAACCAAAGATGATGACATCGCAAGTTCTGAAAATAAGACGTAGGAAGTACACTGTAACGTTTCAAATCTGACAACAATGGAAGTTTGTGTTTAAAAATAGTGTTTGTATTTTCTTAAATGTATGATAAATGTACCGAATAAGACTGAAGATGTATTCTATTTTACATACATTATGTCCCTCGCTTGGAACGGGACTGTAGTTAGTTTAAATAAATTCCACTGAGCTTTGATACATCAAACTGACAAGCATAAGAGTATGCCTTTTTTGAAGTCGTCTTTCAACTTTACAGTTAGTTGCAGGAAACTCTGCACCTCTCTGCGATTCCTACCCCCGACTCCATACCCGGCAGCACCCTGTGCAGGGAGGAGCGAGTGATCCCCAACACAGCCGGCCTGAGCAGGCGCAGGCTGGGCTGTGCTGTGCTGTGGCTGAGGGAACGGGGCTTGTTTAGCCTGGAGAAAAGGAAGCTGAGGGAGACCTCACCGCTCTCGACAACTACCTGAAAGGAGGTTGTAGCGAGGTGGGTGTCGGTCTCTTCTCCCAGGCAGCAAGCGATGGGAGGAGAGGAAACGGCCCCAACTTGCGCCAGGGGAGGTTTACGTTGGGTATCAGGAGAAAGTTCTTCACCAAGAGGGTTATCAAGCACCGGAAGAGGCCGCCCAGGGAAGTGGCTGAGTCACCATCCCTGGAGGTCTTGAAAAGATGCGTGCATGTGGCGCTCAGGGGCATGGCTTAGAGCTGGACTTGGCAGTGTTCGGTTTACGGTTGGACTCGATGGCCTTAGGGGCCTTTTCCAACCTCAATGATTTGATGGTTCTGGGATTACTCAATGACATTTCTTCATCCCCTTCTGCCTGGCTGTCTCTGTCATCAGAGCCTCAAAGAGGAGCCAAAGGAAATTGAGGATATTCAGCATTTCATGCAGCGAGGCCCTAAAGATTGCATTGCTGCGTTTTCACATACTCGCTGCATGACAGATCCCCCATGCTGGTTTAAACTGTTCCTGAACGGAAGCCCTTAGATACAAGAAGAATTTAAACCCTTTTTTCAGCTTCTTGGGTTGGGTTTTTGTTACGGGCTGGCCCATAGGTAGGGCTGCCCTACAGTTTCTTGGAGGGCCAAAACCAGCACTTTACTGAGGTAACTATACCCTGCAGAGTACTGAAATCAACGATATCAAAGGCAAGATATGAATTATTCTCATTTGGAGAGCTTGCCACTAGAGAAATTTTATGTCCAAAGACACCATTCACATTCCTAAATTAATTACTGTACAGAACACTACAAATCTAGTTGTAGAATCTCACCTGGTTGAATCCACAGTTTCCTTGCAGTGTCAGGGAAAGGCAAGAACCCCAGGGACGCAAGGAAGCACAGTCTTCTCATTTCCTCCCAACCTCCACACTTCTTTGTATCCTTTCAATCAGGCACCCTCTATTTTATAAACTCTACTGTGCAAGGAGGATTTCCTAACAGGAAAGTTTAAAACTGAAATAGTTCCTTGACTGGCATGTTCACTGAAACCATACTTCATGTATTTTCATATTCATTTATTTGAGAGAGGAAAATCTGTAACAGCTTCATAAACGCCTACTACATTTATGGTAACTCTTTGTGGTCAAGAAGAGAGCTGAATTCACAACAGCTGTAATCCAAGAGATCATACAATGAAAGTGAAAACTAAGTAAAACAAGACTTCTAGTCAGCTTGAGAAATCTGCCTATGGATCTTCTTTATGACCTTTACAGGCAGTTACACAGCAGCAGGTTCCATCCCCTTTTGCGCTAGGAATGGCATTGTACAGACCTACCTCTAACGCCTTTCCAGTTCTAGTTTCAGTTGCCAAAAAACTTTAAATGGCTGAAGACAGGTATTTGAAACCATCACCATGGCTGTGTTAATGCCGTGTTCTCATAGGGATTCTTGCTCCTTACAGCTGGCCTCTCCAAGTCCAGTATTATACATTATATTGCTGAGTTCTAACCTCATCGAAACACATCCTTGCATGCACTCCGAAAACAAAAATAAAATAGCCCATGCCAGCTCCACATTCAATCCCAAGTCAGCTTTTCTTTTTCATGTGTGAAGGAACAACAGCTTAGGGAGTGTCATGGTTTAACCCCAGCCAGCAACCAAGCACCACACAGATGCTTACCCACTCGCTCACTCCCCGCCCCGCCCCGTGGCGTTGGGGAGAGAATCCAAAGAGTAAAAGTCAGAAATCTCGTGGGTCCAGGTAAAGACAGTTTAATAGGCAAAGCAAAAGCTGCGCACGCAAGCAAAGCAAAACAAGGAATTCCTTCACCACTTCCCATTGGCAGGCAGGTGTTCAGCCTTCTTCGGGAAAGCAGGGCTCCGTCACGCCCAGCAGTTACTTGGGAAGACCAACGCCATCGCTCCAAACGTCCCCCTTTCCTCCTTCTTCCCCCAGCTTTTTAGTGCTCAGCGTGACGCCATACGGGGTGGAATATCCCTTTGACCAGTGTGGGTCAGCTCTCCTGGCTGTGTCCCCTCCCAGCTCCTACTGCACCCCCAGCCCACTCGCTGGCGGGGCGGCGTGAGAAGCAGAAAAGGCCTTGGGTCTGTGTGAGCACTGCTCAGCGCTAACGACAACATCCCTGTATTCGCAACACCCTGCTCAGCACAAAGGCAAAGCACAGCCCCACACCAGCTGCTCTGCAGAAAATTAACTCCATCCCAGCCAAAACCAGCACGGGGAGGTACCCTTGCACGACCAACAGCAAGGCGGTGTTGGTACTCCGAGATGAACAATTACATTACTGATGTTCTGCCAATCGCTTCAGCTCGTCCATCCAGAAGAAAACATCAACGGGACAAGCTCACCCAGGTGCATTCAAGCTCCCTGTGCAGCCGACAGACAGCAGTAGGTGCTGCTCCTCAAATCGGGAACCACAAGATGAAGCTCTACAGCAGGACAGGTGAATGCCACCCCCACCTCTCTCGACACCGCTTTCTACATCTCGGGAAGAAAAAATGGTGACCGGGCATTTACCATTACTTTCACCTTGGGAAGCATTCCACATCCAACAGCCTCCAAGAAACTCTTCTGGCAGAAGCCTGAGACCCCTTTGATCACACAAAAATAAAGAAAAAACACGGAAGGAAAAAGAGAGGCGAGCTTATTTTTTCCCCACAAGGCTCACAGGCGGGGGCAGCAGGCAGGTTTCACACAAGCTCCCAGCGCGGTCATCTTGGGGTGGCCTCATTCCGCGCTATCACTCTTCCCGACCCGCCGAAAAACACAACACCGGGGTCAACACCTGCCACGGATGCGCTTGGCAGGACAAGAGCGGCACAGCGCTGAAGCGGCACCCAAACCACCTTTCCTTCCCGCGGTTACGGGGGGAGCCCTATGGAAACCTCCACCCTGCATTTCGCTCAAGATCTGCAGCGAAACCTCTCGCCACTCGCCTGTACCCCTCCCCGCAGACGCGCCGCGCCGGGCGGCTCTGACACGGGCGGAGCTGCTGCCTGTCCCCCCAGCTCCGTCGCGCCGCGCGGCGACGCTACCCGCGGCCCAGCGACACCCCCTCGGCTCGGCCCGGCCCCTACCCCGGCCCCGCCGCGGGGACTGCGGCCCCACCGGCCTCCCGCCCGGCCCCGCGCCGCCCCGGCCACCTGGCGCTCCCGCTTGGACGACGGCTCCTCCTTCACCTCGGGCACGAACAGACACGGCACCTTCCGCTGCACCGCGCCCCGACGCCTCGTGGCCCCGGCCGCCTGGCGCCCGCCGCCGGCCCGGCCACGACCCCGAGCTGCGCCCGCGCCCCTCGCGACCGCGGTGCGCCCCGGAGAATGGAGTCCGGCGCCGCTCGCCCGCCAGGAGCCCCGCGACGCACCTGTGCGCCGGGGACGGCGGGGCGGGGCGCGGGGCGGGGCGGTCGCCTCCCGGCCGCAGCCCTCAGCCCGGCGCTGGCTCCTCCGCTCTCCGCCGCCCGGCCCGGCCGCGGGCCTTGGGGCAGCTGCGCTTCCCACAGCGCCGGCTCCCGCCCCGGCCCTGCCCGGCGCCGCGCTGAGGCGGCCGTGCCGTGGCCGTTAGCCCGTGGCGGTGCCGCTCCCCTGGCCTGGCAGCCGTCCCTCAGGCTGTCTTTTCTGCTCTCCAGGGTGCCGCACGCCCGGGCCTGGGGCACGGATGCCCTGGCCCCAGGCTGTGGCGACCTCTCTGACTCTGATGTTGCCTCCGCCAGCACAAGCGGCCTCCCTTTGCTACCCAGGCGCTCTGCCTCGGTACACAGAGGCCTTCGACTCTGTGGTGGGATGGCCCTGGCTGGCCCTGGCCCGCTGCCCACCACAGCCGCCCTAGCACTCCCCTCCTCAGCTGGGCAGGGGACAGAAAATGCCATGGAAGGTGCCTGGGTCGAGACAAGGACAGGGGGACATCCCTCATCTGCTACCGTCGCGGGCCAAACAGGCTCGGCTCAGGCACATTCAGTTACTACCAATCAAATCAGAGCAGGGGAGGCAGAAATAAAAACACAATCTCCAAACACCTTTCCCCCTGTCTCTGACGCTCCTTCCTCCTTGCGCTCTTCCCCTGCTCCAGCGTGGGGTCCCTCCCAGGAAAGACAGACCCCCACAAACTTCTTCCCACACGCTACAGTCTTCACAAACTGCTCCAGCCTGGCTCCTTTCCACAGGGTTACAAGTTCTGCCAGCAAACCTGCTCCAGCATGAGCTCGTGTCTCTCCAGGGTTCCACAGGTGCTGCCAGAAGGCTGCTCCAGCGCAGGCTCTCCATGGGGTCACAGCCTCCTTTGGGCGCATCTACCTGCTCTGCCGTAGGGTCCTCCACAGGCTGCAGGTGGAAATCTGCTCAACCGTGGAGCTCCAACGGCTGCAGGGGGACAACATGCCTCTCCATGGTCTTCAGCACGGGCTGCAGGGCAATCTCTGCTGCCGGGCCTCCAGCCCCTCCTGCCCCTCCTTCTTCATTGACTTTGGCATCTGCGAAGCTGTTGCTCTCACATATTCTCACTTCTCTCTCCGGCTGATGTTGCCCCGCAGTTTTTCCTCCTCCTTAAAAATTTTATTCCAGAGGTGCTACCGCTGTGGCTAATGGACTCAGCCTTGGCCAGCGGCGGGTTAGTCTTGGAGCCGGCTGGCATTGGCTCTCAGAGACATGGGGGAAGCTCCTAGCAGCTTCTCACAGAAGCCATCCCGGTAGCCCCCCTGCTACCAAAACCTTGTGTGGTGGGTTGACCACCATGTTGGCCAAACATCAGGTGCCCACCAAAGCCGCTATATCACTCCCCTTCTCAGAGGAACAGGGCAGAGAAACCCTAATGAGAAGCTTGTGGGTCAAGATAAGGACAGGGAGAGATCATTCAGCAATTACTGCGATAGCTAAAACAGACTCGACTTGGGAAAAAATTATTTTAATTCATTACGAATCAAATCACAGTAGGATAATGAGATCTAAACCCAAATCTCAGAACTCCTTCCCCCCACCCCTCCCTTCCTCATGGGCTCAACTTCATTCCCGAGTTCTCTACCTCCTCGCACCTAGCACTCCAGGGGGACGGGGAACGGGAGCTGTAGTCAGTTCATCACACATTGTCTCTGACTCTCTTTCCTCCTCATGCTCTTCCCCTGCTCCAGCGTGGGGTCCCTCCCACAGAGGACAGACCTCCACGAGCTTCTCGAACGTGAGTCCTTCCCACGGGCTGCAGTTCTTCATAAACTGCTCCAGCCTGGGTCCCTCCACATGGTGCCGTCCTTCAGGAACAGACTACTCCAGCCTGGGTCCTTTCCACAGGGTCACATGTCCTGCCAGCAAACCTGCTCCAGCGTGGGCTCCTCTCTCTCCAGTGCAGGCTCTCCACAGGGTCTCAGCCTCCTTCACCTCCTTCAAGTGCATCTACCTTCTCCAGCGTGGGGCCCTCCACAGGTTGCAGGGGGATATCTGCTCAACCGTGGAGCTCCAACGGCTGCAGAGGGACAACCTGCCTCACCGTGGTCTTCACCACGGGCTGCAGGGCAACCTCTGCTCCCATGCCTGCAGCCCCTCCTCCCCATCTTTCTTCACTCTCCATGGTGTCTGCAGAGTTGTTCTCTCACATACTCTCACCCCTCTCTCCGGCTGATCTTGCCCAGCAGTTTTTCCTCCTCCTTAAAAATTTTATCCCAGACATGCTACCACCGTGGCTGATGGGCTCAGCCTTGCCAGTGGCGGGTCCTTCGTGGAGCCGGCTGGCATTGGCTCTCTCGGACACGGAGCAAGCTTCTAGGAGCTTCACACAGAAGGCCCCTGTAGCCTCCCCACTGCCAGAACCTTGCCACGTGAACCCAGTACACAATGAATTCTTCCTGACCGTACCTTCTGCTGTGCCTCCATTACGCACAGCTACACAGCTACAAAGAGCCCCTCTTTGGATAGCTCTTGGCAGCATTAACACTTTCTTACTCTGCTGCTCCTGCTCACTGACAGTTCCATCTTCATGGCCCTCATCTGCCTTCCTGAACTTCCCTTCCCCCCTGTGCCCGTGTCAGCTGGATGGCTTACGGAACTGTGGGAGCCTTTGCACAGCCTCTCTCTTTTCACAGCCCTCGCCAGTCCTCCCACCCTGATGCCAGGGAGCACTTTCGTTCTGCACTTGGCAGAAGTCATTCATGTAGAAATCACTTCATCCCAGTGCCACAGTGCCAGCGCTCAGGCCTGCACCATTTCCCTTTGCAGTCAGTCTTCGGCCCATCCGCTGATGCCTGAGCTCCAAGCAAGCTGACAGGCTCCTGAAGAGACTAGAAGATTTCCAGTCATTTCAATGCGCTCGTACTTCTCCCCCAGCTTGGCTGTAACCGCCAAGGCTGAGACAGCCTTGTACCCTTTGTGCCCATGGAGTCACTGGCACCTGCTTTTCATGTACACATCTGTCACCCTTCCCACTGGCATGCCAACGGCGTACGCTACAGGTGTGCTCTGCTGATTCGTCCAGTGGTGGTGCTTTTGGCCTTTTTTTTTCCCAAGGAACCACCAGTCACATGCGCTTCTGGTGGTGCTCTGAACCACACGTCCTCTTTCTGGAATCCTCCCTCCTCCCTAACTCCCTCCTCTTTGGCTTCATCACTTTCCTTATTACTCTTTAAGCGATGGCAGCCTTCTCTTCTGAGTTTTATCTTTTACTTCTGAAGTCCCAGGTTTTGACCTAACAGTGCTCTCAAGTGCTCTTCTCCAAGCCACTGATGTCCCTCAGGCTTGTAAAGTTGACCCCATGTCCTGGGGATAGCACTGTGCCTTACCATTTTCCAGGACTGAAACTTCATTTCCCCCACTAGCTGCTTTTTAGCTCAGAGGCAGCCTAGGACCTGAATGGGAACAGACGTGTTCATTGGGGACACAAGCGCACGCCCTTCTTTCTGCTTTAGCTGTGGCAGTGGACGTCGTGGAAGCAACTAACCCCAGCAGTGTAAGCAGTTAACAGCTAACAGTGTACTAACAGCAAGCAGCGAGTTTCTCCATCCAAAGAAGCAGCTACACTAAAAAAAACTTTGGGCACAAGGCTTTTGGCCAAGAAATGGTCAAAGAATAAGGTTTGTCTTTGACGTATCAAGGATTTCTTTCTAAGACCCCAGTACCCATGACAAGAAGTTGGGTATTACTTAAGCCCCGCCAAATGGATCCATTTGACCTTAAAGAAACACCAGGATGGGAGACTCTTTGAAACGGTCCCTTTTTCCGCTCTTTACTCCAAAGCAGTGGAGATAATGGAAGATGTTCAAGCTGGACAGGTCACATAGCGCCATCATGCTGATGTCACAAGCTGGGGTGGTTGGCAACGGTGGAAATGTAACATTCTATACCGGCTAGCAACTGCCTGAGTTGGTTCAACAAGCCTGGAGCAGGTACCACCTCCTTCGCTCAAGTGTCTTTCGCTGTCGGTTGGAGTTTCCTTTCAAAAAAGCAGCAGAGCTGAGGTTCTGAAGGTCCAGTTTTTGAAAGAAAACGACTGCTTTCAGGATAAGGTTACGACTTGCCGGAATGTTGTTACCTGTAATGTCTTCATGTATGTTCTGCCCGTATTAAGAGAGTGGAGAAGAAGCACAAGAGCTGAAAATGGCCACAGCTGGCAATGACCGCCGCTTCCACTGTCATCCCCCCTACGCACAGGTAAATGCTGTAGATTCTAGAGTGGGTTGGATACTTGATTTTCTTGATAAATCCACGTTGAAAGGGAGGTTTTTTCTGGGGAGTTAGGCGTTAATGCCTGGGAGATGGGCTTTGGCTCCAGAGCCCAGAGTGTCTCAGGGGATGGCCCAGTTGTACTGACAACGGTCCGAAAGTGGTGTGTTTTGGAGATGCTGCTCCTAGAGCCAGCTGTTAATGTCCGGAACTGGGTGAAACTGACCTTCAAATACACAGGCATTTTCAAGTGTGACTTTGTCTTCCTCTGAAAAATTACGGAGAAACGCGCTAAGAAATAACCAGCAACCTGGCATTTACAGCTCTCAGCTGGGATGTAGTTCACACCCAGGATATAAACCCGAGCCTATACTTGTTGCCGTAATACTGTTACGCATGGACTACGGTATCATCTCCCCCATTAATTAATGCCAAAAAGTTTTAAAACAGGAGATTCGCATTTAAGGCAACCGCTAGGGTATGGGAATCTGGTGTGACTTACCCACAAAGTCACCTTCCTCATGAGGGTTCCGGGTGCAGGTCCTGTCACTGTGAAAAACCTCCTGGCTGTGATACTGTGTGCTCGTGGTGGAGGCGGGGGAGCTGCTCACATCTCTTTTGCAGATTCAGAGAGATGGAAATAAAGGTAGAAAGGAGCAAGTCCCTTCAGAGCCATTTTTGAGCCTGAAAACCCAACTGACTTTCTTCTGCCCAGTTGGTGTTTCCCATGGGCACTGGAACACAAAAGATTTTTTTCCCTTGTTTTTTGTCCCTAGCCTGACAAGTCTCTACAAGGATTACAAGTTCCCAAATGTTTACTTTTTCAGGTTTTGTTGGGAATCTTTCTGGGTTTTCTTTCTAACTCCTCATTTTCCCATAGGCCTGGGTCCTTTAATTGTAAGAGTGTGTGTACCAATCCATTTATTCCATTTTCATCGTTATATTTCCAATAGCTGAAAACTATTTCCTCCTGCAGCAAAAGTACTGCAACATCTCCTGTTTGTGGGAAACACAACCCTTAGGCTGTATGAGGATCAGTTGTGCCTTCCATCATAGCAAACCTCGTCATATAAATGGACTTTTCTTGCCGCCTAGTAACAGTGAGTAAAAATATTTTCTCAACAATTTGTTCATTAGCCTAAGTAAATACACGAAAATGCCCTTCCACTGCTTACAGAATATCTGTTAAGGTCAAGAAATGCACCGTGGCAAATCAATCAGGTATGATCGGCTATCCCAGCAAATGCAAGACAAAGAAAGGAATTGTACTGGCATTTGAATAGGGTTGCCATATGATTTTTTTCAGCTGTCATGTTACGGATCTTCCTACCTATCAGTCACATGAAAGGTGAAGTCACAAACGGCACTTTAGGGTGCTAAGATGCATGGAGCCAAAGTGTTGCTTTACTTGGCCACTCGCTAGATTAAATCTTTCTAGCAGTGAAAATGGTTAGGAGGCAGGTAATCACTTAAGAGAAATGAAAAGGAGTGTGTGTGCTGGGGGGAGGAGGTTGGTAGGGCCACGAGCAGCAATATCTGTTGATAGAGCACAACATGTTACGTGGATGGGACACCCTTTGTAGAGACTGAAGTACAGTAATCGTTTGCACAGCAGGACAATATCTGAAAGTCAGATTACTTATGGAGAAAACCACCGTTATGAGCTGGGTTGTTTTCCTCAGTCCTTTCTAAGGGGAGCTCTTGTCTACCCACAGTCCTGCTAGACAGCTGGAACCTGGGACAGGGTAAGAGTCCAGGGCAGGGAACCAAGACAGATGTCAGAAATCAGGCAGAAGCAGGAGTGAGAGCAAATCAACATGACTTGTCACAGACGCCTGCCCAAGTACACTAAAATACACTTCTTCATGGGCCTTATCTCCAGAGCTGGAGACACGGGTCATCAGAGAAATCCAGAGAGACCTCTAGTCAGAAGCAAACGCTTTGTGTTCCTGAAATTCCCCCAGGAAAAGGGAGCCTCTCATACCTGTGCACGTTGAGCCTACCTAACCACGTAGGACCAAGGCAAGAGCGTGAGTGCCGTTCCTATGAGGGCCCACACTGCCTTTAGTGCAGTTCCCACATCCACAGCACTGGCCCCTGGCAGCTCGTGCCGTCGTGACCACCACGTAGGCACGCTTTTGGGTGTGGTGTCAGTCAGAGACGCTGCCCAACAGCGGGCACTCTGGAGGAGGGTATCCTCTGTAAGAGCAACATCCCACACTCCGAACGAGAAAAGCGACCCAACCCTTTTTCTTTTTACTGGAAGATGTAAAAATTCAACAAGAATCACAACAACTGGAGTACAAGAAAACGCCCATGCTTCGTCTTACTTCCTTAAAGCTGGAAAAACTTGAGCATCTTCAATATAATGCACAGAACCCAGGTTGTATCTGTAGTTGCAAATTGGTCAGCTTGAACAATACAAAGAGACTCACCGTTTCTCATCATTTCTCTTGTCAGCCCGTTGCATTTGCGGGCTCTCAGAAAATGCTATGCCAGTGCTGAAATAGTTTTCCTGCAAACATTTTGGGTAGATATGAATTCCTAAGGAAAAGAACGCCTGTTCTGATTTTCTGCTAATTCAGTGCAAATTATTTTCATGAACTTTGTATTCTTTCTCCAAGTCTGCATTTTGTACTTAGGACAGAGTGCTGTGATTGAGAAAATTTTGAAAGAAAAGAATGTCTACAAGCTAAAAAAGGGTAATCCTGTGCTTAGCACTGCTACATTCTTCAACACTGATGCCACAGGGAGCGATACAGGCCTGCCTATTACTCAGCACGTTTAGAATGTTTCCACAGGTGGGGTCCTAAACTCATCTACTCACTTCAGCCCAAATATTACTAATCACATGTTTCCCTGTGTCGTAGATATCTTAAAAGGGATTGGAAGAACGGAGGTTACTGACTCAAATTAATCGAGCCACCAGCTGGAAAGAGATAGCCAGCCTTTCTGAAGGAGCACAGAATGATCAAAAGGTTCCTCTTTTCCAAAGGCTTTATTCAGCAGTGCCTCATCTGTCCATTCAGCAGAGCTAGTGCCCACGTGCCTTCACACCTTCTGTAGTTGGGAGATGCTCTTTTGCCAACCTCTGCAGAGGACTTGCCCTAAAAGGCACTCTCTGTCTATTTAATGATTGCTTCAGTATGATCACGATTTCCAAACTACACCAGCTGGTCTGAACCTGGATTTGATACTCTAGTTCCCTCCTAACAAAATCAATACAATGTTCTTCTCTGCAGATGCCCCATTGCAACAGGGTGTCCAAGGAGGGACCCTGCATCCAGCCCGTCGTCAAGGATCACTCAGAAATCAAGACAGTATTTTACTACCAATTCACCCTCCGCTGATTATAAACCTCAACGACGAAGACGATGAGGACGATGAAGAAGACGATGAAGAGGAAGAGAACTGTAAACAGTTTTTTGCTTTCTCTTACAAGGAAGTAGAACAGGGCTTTTCCACCCTTACAATGTACTTCACAACTGATCTATAACAACAACAATACAAACAACAACAGCAACAACAACAATAACAACAACT
The DNA here is from genome assembly GCF_964289735.1 of Phaethon aethereus. Lineage (NCBI taxonomy): Eukaryota > Metazoa > Chordata > Aves > Phaethontiformes > Phaethontidae > Phaethon > Phaethon aethereus. Next base: position 77,721 of record NW_028113978.1, on the reverse strand, counting down.
TTTAGAAAAGAGTTGTTGGCAAGTTTTTGAGATACTTGCCAGCGAATCCCCCAAATATTGGAACTGGCAGTCACCAGATGTGAGTGAGGCAATGTTTTGTAACTCCTCTGAAATGCCTCGCTGTACATTTCACATACCTCTTGTTCATTAACTAGAGTTTAAAATGTGATCCACAATTCAGACGGCCATCAATTACTCTTGAAAATGTCTCAAAATCTGGGGACGAACTGACAAGTTTAGGAGGTACCTCTTTTCTGGGGAACAAACTTTTGAACAGGGGCTGTGCACACCCATCACTGCAGGCGAAGCCACAGGCTGCTTTACAAAAGCTAGTTGTGTGACTTCAACTTTAGTAATTTCTTCAACGCGTTTCCTCAACTCTGTAGGCAGTCTCGTTAAATTCGAGAAAGTTATTCTGAAACCTAGCAAGAGAAGCCATACAAAACTCCTCATGAGTTTAACTGAACGTCTATGAGCATATACATTTATGCATACGAAATCTTATTTGATTTTTTTAACGTAGGTAAGCTCTTGACGGTATCTCACTTAGAGAGGAGAGATTCACAGGGAAGGAAGGAATTGCACATTGCCAGAGTGAAAGCGAGAGAACCACCTGCGCTCATGCGTGCACTCCACAAATTACCCTGCTAGTTCTCAGGCAGCCCCAAGCTGCTTCTCACTTTCCCCCTGCCCTTCAGGTGGGCCGGCAGGGCTGCCTCTTAGTGCTCCCTAACTCGGCTTCAGGCTGAGTAAGCCTGAATGCCATTTAAACGACATAAAAAGCAGGGCTGTGCTGGCCTTAGTAGCCTTAACTGAGAGCGCTAAGGAGCACTCGCTTCACCAGCTCTGCCGGCAGGCATTACAGGAGAGTAACGGTGGGCAGAGGTTTTGTGACAGGCACTCCCTGGTGAAGTGTTTAATCAGAAGATTTCCTTTGGCGAGTGGATTAGGGGTTATTTTGAAAATGAGTACTGAAGATGGTTTTGAACCATTTTAAAGCAGCAAACATTAGCTTCTTCATATGTGCTGTAACTGCAATCCCATTGCACTTGGAAACACCGCAAACGAAGGAATCGTTTTTCTGTCCAGAAGCAGGGGTTGCAGCCAGGAAAAAAAAAAACAAAACAACCAACAACCAACCCCCGTGACCAAAATGAAATTCACTATGGCACTGGATTATTAAGAATTGCTGAAGGTCTTTGTGTAGCTACCTAGTAACCTTTTAAAACTACTTCCTACAGATGTTCCTGACTGGGTGCCTAGGACTGCTGCAGAAATGGAAGAGGAAAGAGCAATAAAGGAAATATGCTATATATCTGGTAAATATGAAATCAGTCACTCTTTCCTAAATAAAGAGCAATGCTGCCAATATAGTAAACTTTGGGGTTTTTTTCCCTTCTGGGGTATGTTTAGGAGAGTATTATGGGATTCAGAACCCTCACAAACACCAATCAACAAAAACCGTGTCTTCACCTCGGGAAAACGAGCTGTTACCCTGGGAAGTTACCGAGGAAGACTTGCAGAAAGGCAAGTACTTTTCATCTTTGACGACAAGGTTTGCCGCTTTCCAAATGACTGTTACAGGGAGAAACTATTACATAGTTTGCCTCTCCTCCCCTCTTTTCTAATTTAGTGACGATAGAAGATGGCATATTACAAAGAGCATAAAAATACCTCATTCATTTTTCCACATACATACATATCTACACAGGCACACACATAGCATATAGTGTCACACACGTGGTGACTGCCTGTACCGACTGTAGATGGAAAAGGTAGAAATGGGCTATCAACCATGTGTGTACTTTCCTGAGATACACAACACAGGTCTTTCAAACAATGTGTCTTCGAGGTCAAGGCTTATGTAGACTAATTTCCACCACCCTAAGGTTAGGAATGCAGTTTAAATTTCTCACCTGGGCTCTCTGCCGTAAATGGAGAGAGACGGACCCTCTTAAGGGGTATATATTGCATCACAAGAGAGTGCCAAAGCAAGGGGAGATGTGCCACTTCCCCAGAGGTGCTCCGCGCTCTCTGCTGCCTGTCTGGGGTGTCTAGGTGATGAAATGTCGTGATACAGCAAACTTTGCTAGAACTCAATTTAGATTCGGTAAACACCCCCTTCAAGTGTCTTACAAAAGACAGTAACAAGAGAGTTCCATTTTGTTCTGAATGTTGGTCTTTACCCAACATCATTAAGGTCAACAGAAATACAAATTAACAGTCAGTAACAAATACATGAATATGGCTTCTAATAGATGTCTTTATTTATAATTAGATACATTCAGAGAAAAGGATAGAGATGTTTCCCCAAAGCGTTTCTCCAAGTGAGTTCTCTGAGGTGTTAGGCACTATGATGACGTGCATCTTGAAAATGCCGTAACCTCGATCAGATAGGATTCAGAAACATCACTTATGAAAAGTGAGAAGCTAAAGACCGAGCAGGTAGTTTGTAGCTGGTTCCTTACTCTGGAGCCATGGTCTCCTTTAACGTCTGTAGTCTGGCATTTCCCTCGACAGCATGAGAGTTAAACATCGGGTGCCCAAGTTACACTGGACAGGATCCAAACAACTGACAGAAGAGAAAGAAGACTACGGAAGGAGAGGATAAAGGGAACTGTGCTAAACTAAGCACCAGCTCATAGAGGCAGGAGGAAGAGAATGGCAATGCTCTGTTGGCACTGTGCCTACACACAAGCAGCTAAAACATTCTTTCTGTTGCCTTTCCAGGGGATGGTAATACAGTTCCTGCAACATTTAATAATACAAAAAGAGGAGGAGAGCGTTCTGAAGGAAGAGTACCAACAGAGAGTATTCCCAGAACACACTGCAGATCCCTTGAAAATGGAGGTAATATACTTCAGCATCGACTTCTCATTCCTGAACATCATGTGGTAAAGAACATAACTGACTATGCACCCATTAAACATCACCATTTTATACTGGAGTTATACTTTGTATTCTAGAGACTCTTTTCTCGTGCTGCACCATTAACTGTAACAACCAAAACCACTGTTTATGATTCTGCTTGGTTTAGGATTACACTAAAAAAATAATATTCCTCTATGCTGACTGCAATTGATTTTTTCCCTGCTTAATTTTGGAAAAGGAATGGTTCTGTGCAGTTATAAATAAGACATGTCTATAGTAGAATACCCTTCGGCACTAGGTATGTTGACATTGCAGGGAAAGCTGCTACAGAGAGGTTGAGCCTTCAGCCATTCTTCGGTACTTCTGCAACGCTGTTTGTCACCATGTCCGCAATGCCACTTCAGCTGTTAAAACTATGTGTGGGCCCATGCTGTAAACTGTATCACCAAAGTGCCTGAGGATTAGAGGAATCCTTTCTTAAAGTGAAATTATTTTTTATCCCACGTCATTTTAGTCATGCAGGTTGCAGGACAACATAGCTCAACTTGTACAACTGAGACAGAGGCAAAGCATGCCTCATGGGCAAGGCATGAGAACTAAGCACCGGTAGACCCGAACATATTAAGGTTCCTGTTTGGTTGCTAACTTGGCTATCTTGTAGCAACACGCAGTTCAAGCGTTGTCACCCTATGCTTTGCAGTCCCTTTGCACTGCGTTCCCATTTAGATGTTACACTTTGGCTTTGGCAAAGGATTTGTTCCCCCTGTGACACACCCCGCAACTGCATGCAACTTTTGATTCTCAGGCCGTATGTGGATTCAAGCAAATGTCTGTAGTTTTAAAACGTAAACCCTAAATACAGTATTCGTGAAGATGTCCTAATTCATAACGAGCAGCAGTCTGAGCCAGAACTGATCAAAGCAATTGGATGACTTCACAGTAGCGTTGGTCTTTGTGATTATACTCGCTTTTGAGTTTGCTTTCAAGACTTTGTGACCATGAACACTGCTAGAGGAAATACAGCCACTGCTACTTTCCTTTTGGGGAAGGATACTTTTAGAACAGTTACATTCCACCCAAGAAGACCTCTGTATGGACAATGAGGTTTTCAAAACACCACAGCATTTTTGGGTAAGAAAATTTTGCGTGCCTTTTAGAAAAGTCAATACGTGTTCTTTCAATCCCTCAGAAACAAACCACACTGAGCTGGGAAAGAACCATCACCGTAAAGAAGGAAAGGAAAAGAAACGGATTTCTGGGGAGCCAAGAAATTCTCCTAATACAGTAACGGGCCAAGGTATTTTGAGAAAACAGTTGGCTTATTCGTTCTTCTTTAGTAACCTGCTAGATGATTTAGCAACACCCAGGTCCTTTCTGTTCTTACTGTCAAAGACGGACAATCCATATTTGGTTGCGGCTATCCACAAAGAATATTGCTTTAATCTTCTTGTCCAGCCTCCAGTCTCCTCCAGTATGTCAGATTCCTAATAATAGCACAACATTTTTGTTTAAGTTTGTTTTGTCACTTTTAGGAATCCAGACTTCAGACCCCAGAGTAAAACCAAGTTCCCAACAAAGGGGTCAAAGGAAGGATGCTGAAACTGCTTCTCCACCTCCTTATGGGAGAGAAACTGGAAGAAAGACTTATTTCAGTTCTTCAGTGTCTCGAAGATCAGCGTATATAGTCTACCGTAGTGTCAGCGTCACCCACGAACCAGAGTTCAGCGGATCTGCAGGTGGGTCCCTGCCTCCATTTTAAGGACCTGTATCGTGCTGCTTTCCATTTGGTCCCTGCAGGTGAAGATTAAGTTATTTATGCCTAAATATGGGCAAGACTAAATTTCATTCTGTGTAATTCTCAGAAGTAGATTGCAGCAGGATCCATAGACAGAACTGTAAAGCTTCAGGAAGTTTTACAAGTACTCAGACAGAATATTCATGAGCAGTAATTTAGCCACCTACCTAGCAGGAATTGACTTCCCCGCCCAGCAAAGAGGGATGAATGCAAAGATGTGCCAATGTGCACGAATATATACTAATCCCTACCTTCTGCAGCTGCTTTTCTGTCATTTATTCTTTGGAAATATTTAAGACACCTTGGAATAGTCCACCTTTAACTTCTCATTTTAATCTACTTATTGATAGTAGCAGAAGTAATTGTGCATTAGAATTGCAGTTTCCTTTCAAGAAACGCTTATTGTTCAACGTTTTTCCTCCCAGCTGAGGATGAAGGAATGACCTTGCTTTTCATGGTACTCTTCCACGACTAGGATTTCACTGGAATTTTGATGGTGATGGATTTATGACTGTCTTGGCTTTAAACCACCCCAAAAACTTAAACAGAAGTACAGAGTTTCAGATGCATTCTGGCCTGGCCTGGGGGGATCCAAAAGTGCTTTCTGACCTTAGCAAGACCACAGGAAGAACAGGCAAAGCCACGTCTTCCTGCAGAGTAGCAGCGGGCAGAGGAAGAACTCTGTGGTTCCTTCACACGGCCACTTGCCTTGTGCAGATCTGCTTGTAGTTTGAAGTGGGCTCACCTCTACCACCAATGCCATGACAATTTTATCCTGACCATTGCCAGTATTTTGTTATGTTCACAAACTGCCCATGCCCAGCATGTGGCTGGATGCTACAGACAGAAGAAGTAATTCACAGATGAGCCAGAAGGTGTCCTTCGTAGTGCACTGGTCTCCTCAGGCTCAGCCACGGATGTTCCAGGGTCCACACACCACCTAGGCAGTGTAGAGAAAGGATATACCTGGTCTTTGTGCCTAGAGTCCATTTTGGAGCTTGCTTTCAAGATATCCTCTGCTAGAGGAAATATAGCCACTGTTGTTTTCCTTTTGGGGAATGATACTTCTAGAACAGTTCACATGTAAAACCACATTCCACACAAGAAGATCTCTGTATGGACGTATGGAAGATGAGGTTTTCAAAACATCATAGCATTTTTGGATGAGAAAAGTTTGCTTGCCTTTTAGAAAAGTCAATACGTGTTCTTTCAATCCCTCAGAAACAAACCACACTGAGCTGGGAAAGAACCATCACCGTAAAGAAGGAAAAGAACAGAAATGGATTTCTGGGGAGCCAAGAAATTCTCCTAATACCGTAAGAGGCCAAGGTATTCCGAGAAAACAGTTGGCTTATTCATTCTTCTTTAGTAACCTGCTAGATGATTTAGCAACACCTAGGTCCTTTCTGTTCTTACTGTCAAAGACGGACAATCCATATTTGGTTGCGGCTAGCCGCAAAGAATATTGCTTTAATCTTCTTGTCCAGCCTCCAGTCTCCTCCAGTATGTCAGATTCCTAGTAATAGCACAACATTTTTGTTTAAGTTTGTTTTGTCACTTTTAGGAATCCAGACTTCAGACCCCAGAGTAAAACCAAGTTCCCAACAAAGGGGTCAAAGGAAGGATGCTGAAACTGCTTCTCCACCTCCTTATGGGAGAGAAACTGGAAGAAAGACTTATTTCAGTTCTTCAGCGTCTCGAAGATCAGCGTATATAGTCTACCGTAGTGTCAGCGTCACCCACGAACCAAAGTTCAACGGATCTACAGGTGGGTTCCTGCTTACACAGGGTCCTTAAAATGCCTCCAGTATGCCTGTCTGTATCGTGCTGCTTTCCATCTAGTCCCTGTAGGTGAGGATTAAGTTATTTACGCCTAAATATGCGCAAGACTAAATTTCATTCCGTGTAATTCTCAGAAGTAGATTGTAGCAGGATCCATAGACAGAACTGTAACGCTTGAGGAAGCTTTACAAGTACTCAGACAGAATATTCATGAACAGTAATTTAGCCACCCACCTAGCAGGAATTGACTTCCCCGCCCAGCAAAGAGGGATGAATGCAAAGATGTGCCAATGTGCACGAATATACCTACCCACACTTTCTGCAGCTGCTTTTCTGTGATTTATTCTTAGGAAATATTTAAGACACCTTGGAATAGACCACCTTTAACTTCTCATTTTACTCTAACTCTTGATAGTACAGGAGTAAGACTTTGTGATTTATACTTTTTATCATCTTTTTTCCGTATTTGAAATACTCTACTCTGTCCTCTTGACAGTACGCACTACTTCATAAATTTTCCAGAACCTGCAGGTGCTATTCCGAGTCTTGTACCTTTCTTTCTGGCAATTTGTTTCAGACGCAACCATAAATTCCCAGCTTTTGCTTTATTAGTAGCTTGCTCGTATAGCTTCAAACAATCTAGCACATCATTTGGGGTTTATTTGCCTTTCTACCTTCCGTGGCCATGGTTACCCTAGATCACTGTCACTTCATGAACAAAAGCAGTCGTAAATGATTTAAACAATCATAAGATAAGAAAGTGATGTCATCTGGACAGTTTCAGTCATCTCTCTTAAGCTGGCTTGAATCTCCATCTTGAGGTGCCTGCCTGTCTTCATTCCCCATAAGACGAACCTCCTTCAGACAGAGGAACCCCTACCTTCAGATGCATGAAATTAAGGGAAACGAATCCCAACATCACTGCTTCGTCTCGAGGACAAGAGATTTGTGGGGTTTTTCCTTTTTCTTTTCATGTTTGCTTTGATCACATGTGGACAGATTGCTAAAGAGATTACAGAGGGAACATTCTTAATGTGAACAATACATCTCAGCAGACTTCCAGGTTGAAAAGGGATAGAGCATTTGAAACAAAAAGCTGATCAGCATTTCTGTCCTACCAACAACCATCGCCATTTGTGCTACCTTTCTTTGCAGCAGTGCCTGAGCCGAATGGTGGGAAATGCTCCAAACAAAAGGATCCGCTTGACACAAACAGGGGAGCTGGGAGCCAAACGGAAAACTATGGTAATACCTACATGTTCTGTGGAAACCAAACATTTTAGGATTCTTGTGCAATTCATAATTTCAATTAATGGAATTAAGCTGGACTTAACAGAAAACAAGAGTGTTAGTAATAATGATTTTTAACCAAAGGTCACAGAAAATGGTTAGTCATCAGGCAGCTTACTGCGATGCCAAATCCCCTGTCGAGCACAAACACATAACATTGCCTTGCATCTAGTGCTGTCACAAGCAGGCATGAAACAGGAGACTGGAGTCTGGGCTAGTTTACTTGAGAAGCAAGTGATGCCTTTGATTTTCAACACAGGAACAATTCCCTTTCTTTAAGTCAAGGATGTCCGGGGCAGAATCGCTTCATTTGGAAGATCCTGTGGGCCTGATGGAAATGCTGCAAGGTCACAAACGATCTTTAGAGTACTAGAGAGAGAGTCCGCATTTAACGCTACCTTGTATTTCAGAGGTGGTGTACGATTCAGCCCATGCAGTCACTGACACTTCAGCTAATGCAATATTTAATTCACGTATCAGGCTAAGAGAGCCTTTCCTGAAACTGGAGCTGAAATTAAGAAACAACGTGTATGGTTTTTTTCTACAGAGAAATGTAATTCTGGACCTTACAGCGCACTGACTTGGAGGAGAAGAAATCCACATGCCAAAACGTTCTCTAACTTTAAAACAACCATCCAGGTACCTGTTTGATAGAAACTTTTATGATTCAATCTTTTTTGTAAACGCCACATGTCTCTCCCCACCGAGGAAATGTACAATTGCTCTTAAAACTTCCCCAGCCAAAACCCACAAGATTCTAAGCAATGCAGAGCGGTCTGGAAGAGCAGTTCACAGTTTCGTTTGTTTGTAGTTTTGCCTGTAAAACACACCCGAGAGTTCTACTTTTCCACAATATTACTGACATGAAAGCAAAGTATGTACCTGCGCTTAGAGTGAGGAGCTATGAGAAGGGGGTTTTGGCTTGTAGCACTGGACAAAGCACAGCAGAGTCTCACAACAGAGCTTGGGTCTCATGTTGGACATTTACTGCTTCAAACGTTTCTGAAAGAGCATATAGTTTTACTCTAACACATTATGCACAAGATGTTCTGCATATCTATTTTGACAACAGAGCCAAGACGATATGGAAGTGAACAGAAAAGGAGAACGATACGTGGACAGGAGAGAGAGGAAGCGAGTCCTTCAATTCACAAGAAAAATCTAAATTGCACTAAGAAAATTATCAACTGGGAAAACCAAAGATGATGACATCGCAAGTTCTGAAAATAAGACGTAGGAAGTACACTGTAACGTTTCAAATCTGACAACAATGGAAGTTTGTGTTTAAAAATAGTGTTTGTATTTTCTTAAATGTATGATAAATGTACCGAATAAGACTGAAGATGTATTCTATTTTACATACATTATGTCCCTCGCTTGGAACGGGACTGTAGTTAGTTTAAATAAATTCCACTGAGCTTTGATACATCAAACTGACAAGCATAAGAGTATGCCTTTTTTGAAGTCGTCTTTCAACTTTACAGTTAGTTGCAGGAAACTCTGCACCTCTCTGCGATTCCTACCCCCGACTCCATACCCGGCAGCACCCTGTGCAGGGAGGAGCGAGTGATCCCCAACACAGCCGGCCTGAGCAGGCGCAGGCTGGGCTGTGCTGTGCTGTGGCTGAGGGAACGGGGCTTGTTTAGCCTGGAGAAAAGGAAGCTGAGGGAGACCTCACCGCTCTCGACAACTACCTGAAAGGAGGTTGTAGCGAGGTGGGTGTCGGTCTCTTCTCCCAGGCAGCAAGCGATGGGAGGAGAGGAAACGGCCCCAACTTGCGCCAGGGGAGGTTTACGTTGGGTATCAGGAGAAAGTTCTTCACCAAGAGGGTTATCAAGCACCGGAAGAGGCCGCCCAGGGAAGTGGCTGAGTCACCATCCCTGGAGGTCTTGAAAAGATGCGTGCATGTGGCGCTCAGGGGCATGGCTTAGAGCTGGACTTGGCAGTGTTCGGTTTACGGTTGGACTCGATGGCCTTAGGGGCCTTTTCCAACCTCAATGATTTGATGGTTCTGGGATTACTCAATGACATTTCTTCATCCCCTTCTGCCTGGCTGTCTCTGTCATCAGAGCCTCAAAGAGGAGCCAAAGGAAATTGAGGATATTCAGCATTTCATGCAGCGAGGCCCTAAAGATTGCATTGCTGCGTTTTCACATACTCGCTGCATGACAGATCCCCCATGCTGGTTTAAACTGTTCCTGAACGGAAGCCCTTAGATACAAGAAGAATTTAAACCCTTTTTTCAGCTTCTTGGGTTGGGTTTTTGTTACGGGCTGGCCCATAGGTAGGGCTGCCCTACAGTTTCTTGGAGGGCCAAAACCAGCACTTTACTGAGGTAACTATACCCTGCAGAGTACTGAAATCAACGATATCAAAGGCAAGATATGAATTATTCTCATTTGGAGAGCTTGCCACTAGAGAAATTTTATGTCCAAAGACACCATTCACATTCCTAAATTAATTACTGTACAGAACACTACAAATCTAGTTGTAGAATCTCACCTGGTTGAATCCACAGTTTCCTTGCAGTGTCAGGGAAAGGCAAGAACCCCAGGGACGCAAGGAAGCACAGTCTTCTCATTTCCTCCCAACCTCCACACTTCTTTGTATCCTTTCAATCAGGCACCCTCTATTTTATAAACTCTACTGTGCAAGGAGGATTTCCTAACAGGAAAGTTTAAAACTGAAATAGTTCCTTGACTGGCATGTTCACTGAAACCATACTTCATGTATTTTCATATTCATTTATTTGAGAGAGGAAAATCTGTAACAGCTTCATAAACGCCTACTACATTTATGGTAACTCTTTGTGGTCAAGAAGAGAGCTGAATTCACAACAGCTGTAATCCAAGAGATCATACAATGAAAGTGAAAACTAAGTAAAACAAGACTTCTAGTCAGCTTGAGAAATCTGCCTATGGATCTTCTTTATGACCTTTACAGGCAGTTACACAGCAGCAGGTTCCATCCCCTTTTGCGCTAGGAATGGCATTGTACAGACCTACCTCTAACGCCTTTCCAGTTCTAGTTTCAGTTGCCAAAAAACTTTAAATGGCTGAAGACAGGTATTTGAAACCATCACCATGGCTGTGTTAATGCCGTGTTCTCATAGGGATTCTTGCTCCTTACAGCTGGCCTCTCCAAGTCCAGTATTATACATTATATTGCTGAGTTCTAACCTCATCGAAACACATCCTTGCATGCACTCCGAAAACAAAAATAAAATAGCCCATGCCAGCTCCACATTCAATCCCAAGTCAGCTTTTCTTTTTCATGTGTGAAGGAACAACAGCTTAGGGAGTGTCATGGTTTAACCCCAGCCAGCAACCAAGCACCACACAGATGCTTACCCACTCGCTCACTCCCCGCCCCGTGGCGTTGGGGAGAGAATCCAAAGAGTAAAAGTCAGAAATCTCGTGGGTCCAGGTAAAGACAGTTTAATAGGCAAAGCAAAAGCTGCGCACGCAAGCAAAGCAAAACAAGGAATTCCTTCACCACTTCCCATTGGCAGGCAGGTGTTCAGCCTTCTTCGGGAAAGCAGGGCTCCGTCACGCCCAGCAGTTACTTGGGAAGACCAACGCCATCGCTCCAAACGTCCCCCTTTCCTCCTTCTTCCCCCAGCTTTTTAGTGCTCAGCGTGACGCCATACGGGGTGGAATATCCCTTTGGGCAGCTGGGGTCAGCTCTCCTGGCTGTGTCCCCTCCCAGCTCCTACTGCACCCCCAGCCCACTCGCTGGCGGGGCGGCGTGAGAAGCAGAAAAGGCCTTGGGTCTGTGTGAGCACTGCTCAGCGCTAACGACAACATCCCTGTATTCGCAACACCCTGCTCAGCACAAAGGCAAAGCACAGCCCCACACCAGCTGCTCTGCAGAAAATTAACTCCATCCCAGCCAAAACCAGCACGGGGAGGTACCCTTGCACGACCAACAGCAAGGCGGTGTTGGTACTCCGAGATGAACAATTACATTACTGATGTTCTGCCAATCGCTTCAGCTCGTCCATCCAGAAGAAAACATCAACGGGACAAGCTCACCCAGGTGCATTCAAGCTCCCTGTGCAGCCGACAGACAGCAGTAGGTGCTGCTCCTCAAATCGGGAACCACAAGATGAAGCTCTACAGCAGGACAGGTGAATGCCACCCCCACCTCTCTCGACACCGCTTTCTACATCTCGGGAAGAAAAAATGGTGACCGGGCATTTACCATTACTTTCACCTTGGGAAGCATTCCACATCCAACAGCCTCCAAGAAACTCTTCTGGCAGAAGCCTGAGACCCCTTTGATCACACAAAAATAAAGAAAAAACACGGAAGGAAAAAGAGAGGCGAGCTTATTTTTTCCCCACAAGGCTCACAGGCGGGGGCAGCAGGCAGGTTTCACACAAGCTCCCAGCGCGGTCATCTTGGGGTGGCCTCATTCCGCGCTATCACTCTTCCCGACCCGCCGAAAAACACAACACCGGGGTCAACACCTGCCACGGATGCGCTTGGCAGGACAAGAGCGGCACAGCGCTGAAGCGGCACCCAAACCACCTTTCCTTCCCGCGGTTACGGGGGGAGCCCTATGGAAACCTCCACCCTGCATTTCGCTCAAGATCTGCAGCGAAACCTCTCGCCACTCGCCTGTACCCCTCCCCGCAGACGCGCCGCGCCGGGCGGCTCTGACACGGGCGGGGCAGCTGCCTGTCCCCCCAGCTCCGTCGCGCCGCGCGGCGACGCTACCCGCGGCCCAGCGACACCCCCTCGGCTCGGCCCGGCCCCTACCCCGGCCCCGCCGCGGGGACTGCGGCCCCACCGGCCTCCCGCCCGGCCCCGCGCCGCCCCGGCCACCTGGCGCTCCCGCTTGGACGACGGCTCCTCCTTCACCTCGGGCACGAACAGACACGGCACCTTCCGCTGCACCGCGCCCCGACGCCTCGTGGCCCCGGCCGCCTGGCGCCCGCCGCCGGCCCGGCCACGACCCCGAGCTGCGCCCGCGCCCCTCGCGACCGCGGTGCGCCCCGGAGAATGGAGTCCGGCGCCGCTCGCCCGCCAGGAGCCCCGCGACGCACCTGTGCGCCGGGGACGGCGGGGCGGGGCGCGGGGCGGGGCGGTCGCCTCCCGGCCGCAGCCCTCAGCCCGGCGCTGGCTCCTCCGCTCTCCGCCGCCCGGCCCGGCCGCGGGCCTTGGGGCAGCTGCGCTTCCCACAGCGCCGGCTCCCGCCCCGGCCCTGCCCGGCGCCGCGCTGAGGCGGCCGTGCCGTGGCCGTTAGCCCGTGGCGGTGCCGCTCCCCTGGCCTGGCAGCCGTCCCTCAGGCTGTCTTTTCTGCTCTCCAGGGTGCCGCACGCCCGGGCCTGGGGCACGGATGCCCTGGCCCCAGGCTGTGGCGACCTCTCTGACTCTGATGTTGCCTCCGCCAGCACAAGCGGCCTCCCTTTGCTACCCAGGCGCTCTGCCTCGGTACACAGAGGCCTTCGACTCTGTGGTGGGATGGCCCTGGCTGGCCCTGGCCCGCTGCCCACCACAGCCGCCCTAGCACTCCCCTCCTCAGCTGGGCAGGGGACAGAAAATGCCATGGAAGGTGCCTGGGTCGAGACAAGGACAGGGGGACATCCCTCATCTGCTACCGTCGCGGGCCAAACAGGCTCGGCTCAGGCACATTCAGTTACTACCAATCAAATCAGAGCAGGGGAGGCAGAAATAAAAACACAATCTCCAAACACCTTTCCCCCTGTCTCTGACGCTCCTTCCTCCTTGCGCTCTTCCCCTGCTCCAGCGTGGGGTCCCTCCCAGGAAAGACAGACCCCCACAAACTTCTTCCCACACGCTACAGTCTTCACAAACTGCTCCAGCCTGGCTCCTTTCCACAGGGTTACAAGTTCTGCCAGCAAACCTGCTCCAGCATGAGCTCGTGTCTCTCCAGGGTTCCACAGGTGCTGCCAGAAGGCTGCTCCAGCGCAGGCTCTCCATGGGGTCACAGCCTCCTTTGGGCGCATCTACCTGCTCTGCCGTAGGGTCCTCCACAGGCTGCAGGTGGAAATCTGCTCAACCGTGGAGCTCCAACGGCTGCAGGGGGACAACATGCCTCTCCATGGTCTTCAGCACGGGCTGCAGGGCAATCTCTGCTGCCGGGCCTCCAGCCCCTCCTGCCCCTCCTTCTTCATTGACTTTGGCATCTGCGAAGCTGTTGCTCTCACATATTCTCACTTCTCTCTCCGGCTGATGTTGCCCCGCAGTTTTTCCTCCTCCTTAAAAATTTTATTCCAGAGGTGCTACCGCTGTGGCTAATGGACTCAGCCTTGGCCAGCGGCGGGTTAGTCTTGGAGCCGGCTGGCATTGGCTCTCAGAGACATGGGGGAAGCTCCTAGCAGCTTCTCACAGAAGCCATCCCGGTAGCCCCCCTGCTACCAAAACCTTGTGTGGTGGGTTGACCACCATGTTGGCCAAACATCAGGTGCCCACCAAAGCCGCTATATCACTCCCCTTCTCAGAGGAACAGGGCAGAGAAACCCTAATGAGAAGCTTGTGGGTCAAGATAAGGACAGGGAGAGATCATTCAGCAATTACTGCGATAGCTAAAACAGACTCGACTTGGGAAAAAATTATTTTAATTCATTACGAATCAAATCACAGTAGGATAATGAGATCTAAACCCAAATCTCAGAACTCCTTCCCCCCACCCCTCCCTTCCTCATGGGCTCAACTTCATTCCCGAGTTCTCTACCTCCTCGCACCTAGCACTCCAGGGGGACGGGGAACGGGAGCTGTACTCAGTTCATCACACATTGTCTCTGACTCTCTTTCCTCCTCATGCTCTTCCCCTGCTCCAGCGTGGGGTCCCTCCCACAGAGGACAGACCTCCACGAGCTTCTCGAACGTGAGTCCTTCCCACGGGCTGCAGTTCTTCATAAACTGCTCCAGCCTGGGTCCCTCCACATGGTGCCGTCCTTCAGGAACAGACTACTCCAGCCTGGGTCCTTTCCACAGGGTCACATGTCCTGCCAGCAAACCTGCTCCAGCGTGGGCTCCTCTCTCTCCAGTGCAGGCTCTCCACAGGGTCTCAGCCTCCTTCACCTCCTTCAAGTGCATCTACCTTCTCCAGCGTGGGGCCCTCCACAGGTTGCAGGGGGATATCTGCTCAACCGTGGAGCTCCAACGGCTGCAGAGGGACAACCTGCCTCACCGTGGTCTTCACCACGGGCTGCAGGGCAACCTCTGCTCCCATGCCTGCAGCCCCTCCTCCCCATCTTTCTTCACTCTCCATGGTGTCTGCAGAGTTGTTCTCTCACATACTCTCACCCCTCTCTCCGGCTGATCTTGCCCAGCAGTTTTTCCTCCTCCTTAAAAATTTTATCCCAGACATGCTACCACCGTGGCTGATGGGCTCAGCCTTGCCAGTGGCGGGTCCTTCGTGGAGCCGGCTGGCATTGGCTCTCTCGGACACGGAGCAAGCTTCTAGGAGCTTCACACAGAAGGCCCCTGTAGCCTCCCTACTGCCAGAACCTTGCCACGTGAACCCAGTACACAATGAATTCTTCCTGACCGTACCTTCTGCTGTGCCTCCATTACGCACAGCTACACAGCTACAAAGAGCCCCTCTTTGGATAGCTCTTGGCAGCATTAACACTTTCTTACTCTGCTGCTCCTGCTCACTGACAGTTCCATCTTCATGGCCCTCATCTGCCTTCCTGAACTTCCCTTCCCCCCTGTGCCCGTGTCAGCTGGATGGCTTACGGAACTGTGGGAGCCTTTGCACAGCCTCTCTCTTTTCACAGCCCTCGCCAGTCCTCCCACCCTGATGCCAGGGAGCACTTTCGTTCTGCACTTGGGAGAAGTCATTCATGTAGAAATCACTTCATCCCAGTGCCACAGTGCCAGCGCTCAGGCCTGCACCATTTCCCTTTGCAGTCAGTCTTCGGCCCATCCGCTGATGCCTGAGCTCCAAGCAAGCTGACAGGCTCCTGAAGAGACTAGAAGATTTCCAGTCATTTCAATGCGCTCGTACTTCTCCCCCAGCTTGGCTGTAACCGCCAAGGCTGAGACAGCCTTGTACCCTTTGTGCCCATGGAGTCACTGGCACCTGCTTTTCATGTACACATCTGTCACCCTTCCCACTGGCATGCCAACGGCGTACGCTACAGGTGTGCTCTGCTGATTCGTCCAGTGGTGGTGGTTTTGGGCTTTTTTTTTCCCAAGGAACCACCAGTCACATGCGCTTCTGGTGGTGCTCTGAACCACACGTCCTCTTTCTGGAATCCTCCCTCCTCCCTAACTCCCTCCTCTTTGGCTTCATCACTTTCCTTATTACTCTTTAAGCGATGGCAGCCTTCTCTTCTGAGTTTTATCTTTTACTTCTGAAGTCCCAGGTTTTGACCTAACAGTGCTCTCAAGTGCTCTTCTCCAAGCCACTGATGTCCCTCAGGCTTGTAAAGTTGACCCCATGTCCTGGGGATAGCACTGTGCCTTACCATTTTCCAGGACTGAAACTTCATTTCCCCCACTAGCTGCTTTTTAGCTCAGAGGCAGCCTAGGACCTGAATGGGAACAGACGTGTTCATTGGGGACACAAGCGCACGCCCTTCTTTCTGCTTTAGCTGTGGCAGTGGACGTCGTGGAAGCAACTAACCCCAGCAGTGTAAGCAGTTAACAGCTAACAGTGTACTAACAGCAAGCAGCGAGTTTCTCCATCCAAAGAAGCAGCTACACTAAAAAAAACTTTGGGCACAAGGCTTTTGGCCAAGAAATGGTCAAAGAATAAGGTTTGTCTTTGACGTATCAAGGATTTCTTTCTAAGACCCCAGTACCCATGACAAGAAGTTGGGTATTACTTAAGCCCCGCCAAATGGATCCATTTGACCTTAAAGAAACACCAGGATGGGAGACTCTTTGAAACGGTCCCTTTTTCCGCTCTTTACTCCAAAGCAGTGGAGATAATGGAAGATGTTCAAGCTGGACAGGTCACATAGCGCCATCATGCTGATGTCACAAGCTGGGGTGGTTGGCAACGGTGGAAATGTAACATTCTATACCGGCTAGCAACTGCCTGAGTTGGTTCAACAAGCCTGGAGCAGGTACCACCTCCTTCGCTCAAGTGTCTTTCGCTGTCGGTTGGAGTTTCCTTTCAAAAAAGCAGCAGAGCTGAGGTTCTGAAGGTCCAGTTTTTGAAAGAAAACGACTGCTTTCAGGATAAGGTTACGACTTGCCGGAATGTTGTTACCTGTAATGTCTTCATGTATGTTCTGCCCGTATTAAGAGAGTGGAGAAGAAGCACAAGAGCTGAAAATGGCCACAGCTGGCAATGACCGCCGCTTCCACTGTCATCCCCCCTACGCACAGGTAAATGCTGTAGATTCTAGAGTGGGTTGGATACTTGATTTTCTTGATAAATCCACGTTGAAAGGGAGGTTTTTTCTGGGGAGTTAGGCGTTAATGCCTGGGAGATGGGCTTTGGCTCCAGAGCCCAGAGTGTCTCAGGGGATGGCCCAGTTGTACTGACAACGGTCCGAAAGTGGTGTGTTTTGGAGATGCTGCTCCTAGAGCCAGCTGTTAATGTCTGGAACTGGGTGAAACTGACCTTCAAATACACAGGCATTTTCAAGTGTGACTTTGTCTTCCTCTGAAAAATTACGGAGAAACGCGCTAAGAAATAACCAGCAACCTGGCATTTACAGCTCTCAGCTGGGATGTAGTTCACACCCAGGATATAAACCCGAGCCTATACTTGTTGCCGTAATACTGTTACGCATGGACTACGGTATCATCTCCCCCATTAATTAATGCCAAAAAGTTTTAAAACAGGAGATTCGCATTTAAGGCAACCGCTAGGGTATGGGAATCTGGTGTGACTTACCCACAAAGTCACCTTCCTCATGAGGGTTCCGGGTGCAGGTCCTGTCACTGTGAAAAACCTCCTGGCTGTGATACTGTGTGCTCGTGGTGGAGGCGGGGGAGCTGCTCACATCTCTTTTGCAGATTCAGAGAGATGGAAATAAAGGTAGAAAGGAGCAAGTCCCTTCAGAGCCATTTTTGAGCCTGAAAACCCAACTGACTTTCTTCTGCCCAGTTGGTGTTTCCCATGGGCACTGGAACACAAAAGATTTTTTTCCCTTGTTTTTTGTCCCTAGCCTGACAAGTCTCTACAAGGATTACAAGTTCCCAAATGTTTACTTTTTCAGGTTTTGTTGGGAATCTTTCTGGGTTTTCTTTCTAACTCCTCATTTTCCCATAGGCCTGGGTCCTTTAATTGTAAGAGTGTGTGTACCAATCCATTTATTCCATTTTCATCGTTATATTTCCAATAGCTGAAAACTATTTCCTCCTGCAGCAAAAGTACTGCAACATCTCCTGTTTGTGGGAAACACAACCCTTAGGCTGTATGAGGATCAGTTGTGCCTTCCATCATAGCAAACCTCGTCATATAAATGGACTTTTCTTGCCGCCTAGTAACAGTGAGTAAAAATATTTTCTCAACAATTTGTTCATTAGCCTAAGTAAATACACGAAAATGCCCTTCCACTGCTTACAGAATATCTGTTAAGGTCAAGAAATGCACCGTGGCAAATCAATCAGGTATGATCGGCTATCCCAGCAAATGCAAGACAAAGAAAGGAATTGTACTGGCATTTGAATAGGGTTGCCATATGATTTTTTTCAGCTGTCATGTTACGGATCTTCCTACCTATCAGTCACATGAAAGGTGAAGTCACAAACGGCACTTTAGGGTGCTAAGATGCATGGAGCCAAAGTGTTGCTTTACTTGGCCACTCGCTAGATTAAATCTTTCTAGCAGTGAAAATGGTTAGGAGGCAGGTAATCACTTAAGAGAAATGAAAAGGAGTGTGTGTGCTGGGGGGAGGAGGTTGGTAGGGCCACGAGCAGCAATATCTGTTGATAGAGCACAACATGTTACGTGGATGGGACACCCTTTGTAGAGACTGAAGTACAGTAATCGTTTGCACAGCAGGACAATATCTGAAAGTCAGATTACTTATGGAGAAAACCACCGTTATGAGCTGGGTTGTTTTCCTCAGTCCTTTCCAAGGGGAGCTCTTGTCTACCCACAGTCCTGCTAGACAGCTGGAACCTGGGACAGGGTAAGAGTCCAGGGCAGGGAACCAAGACAGATGTCAGAAATCAGGCAGAAGCAGGAGTGAGAGCAAATCAACATGACTTGTCACAGACGCCTGCCCAAGTACACTAAAATACACTTCTTCATGGGCCTTATCTCCAGAGCTGGAGACACGGGTCATCAGAGAAATCCAGAGAGACCTCTAGTCAGAAGCAAACGCTTTGTGTTCCTGAAATTCCCCCAGGAAAAGGGAGCCTCTCATACCTGTGCACGTTGAGCCTACCTAACCACGTAGGACCAAGGCAAGAGCGTGAGTGCCGTTCCTATGAGGGCCCACACTGCCTTTAGTGCAGTTCCCACATCCACAGCACTGGCCCCTGGCAGCTCGTGCCGTCGTGACCACCACGTAGGCACGCTTTTGGGTGTGGTGTCAGTCAGAGACGCTGCCCAACAGCGGGCACTCTGGAGGAGGGTATCCTCTGTAAGAGCAACATCCCACACTCCGAACGAGAAAAGCGACCCAACCCTTTTTCTTTTTACTGGAAGATGTAAAAATTCAACAAGAATCACAACAACTGGAGTACAAGAAAACGCCCATGCTTCGTCTTAGTTCCTTAAAGCTGGAAAAACTTGAGCATCTTCAATATAATGCACAGAACCCAGGTTGTATCTGTAGTTGCAAATTGGTCAGCTTGAACAATACAAAGAGACTCACCGTTTCTCATCATTTCTCTTGTCAGCCCGTTGCATTTGCGGGCTCTCAGAAAATGCTATGCCAGTGCTGAAATAGTTTTCCTGCAAACATTTTGGGTAGATATGAATTCCTAAGGAAAAGAACGCCTGTTCTGATTTTCTGCTAATTCAGTGCAAATTATTTTCATGAACTTTGTATTCTTTCTCCAAGTCTGCATTTTGTACTTAGGACAGAGTGCTGTGATTGAGAAAATTTTGAAAGAAAAGAATGTCTACAAGCTAAAAAAGGGTAATCCTGTGCTTAGCACTGCTACATTCTTCAACACTGATGCCACAGGGAGCGATACAGGCCTGCCTATTACTCAGCACGTTTAGAATGTTTCCACAGGTGGGGTCCTAAACTCATCTACTCACTTCAGCCCAAATATTACTAATCACATGTTTCCCTGTGTCGTAGATATCTTAAAAGGGATTGGAAGAACGGAGGTTACTGACTCAAATTAATCGAGCCACCAGCTGGAAAGAGATAGCCAGCCTTTCTGAAGGAGCACAGAATGATCAAAAGGTTCCTCTTTTCCAAAGGCTTTATTCAGCAGTGCCTCATCTGTCCATTCAGCAGAGCTAGTGCCCACGTGCCTTCACACCTTCTGTAGTTGGGAGATGCTCTTTTGCCAACCTCTGCAGAGGACTTGCCCTAAAAGGCACTCTCTGTCTATTTAATGATTGCTTCAGTATGATCACGATTTCCAAACTACACCAGCTGGTCTGAACCTGGATTTGATACTCTAGTTCCCTCCTAACAAAATCAATACAATGTTCTTCTCTGCAGATGCCCCATTGCAACAGGGTGTCCAAGGAGGGACCCTGCATCCAGCCCGTCGTCAAGGATCACTCAGAAATCAAGACAGTATTTTACTACCAATTCACCCTCCGCTGATTATAAACCTCAACGACGAAGACGATGAGGACGATGAAGAAGACGATGAAGAGGAAGAGAACTGTAAACAGTTTTTTGCTTTCTCTTACAAGGAAGTAGAACAGGGCTTTTCCACCCTTACAATGTACTTCACAACTGATCTATAACAACAACAATACAAACAACAACAGCAACAACAACAATAACAACAACTTTTAGAAAAGAGTTGTTGGCAAGTTTTTGAGATACTTGCCAGCGAATCCCCCAAATATTGGAACTGGCAGTCACCAGATGTGAGTGAGGCAATGTTTTGTAACTCCTCTGAAATGCCTCGCTGTACATTTCACATACCTCTTGTTCATTAACTAGAGTTTAAAATGTGATCCACAATTCAGACGGCCATCAATTACTCTTGAAAATGTCTCAAAATCTGGGGACGAACTGACAAGTTTAGGAGGTACCTCTTTTCTGGGGAACAAACTTTTGAACAGGGGCTGTGCACACCCATCACTGCAGGCGAAGCCACAGGCTGCTTTACAAAAGCTAGTTGTGTGACTTCAACTTTAGTAATTTCTTCAACGCGTTTCCTCAACTCTGTAGGCAGTCTCGTTAAATTCGAGAAAGTTATTCTGAAACCTAGCAAGAGAAGCCATACAAAACTCCTCATGAGTTTAACTGAACGTCTATGAGCATATACATTTATGCATACGAAATCTTATTTGATTTTTTTAACGTAGGTAAGCTCTTGACGGTATCTCACTTAGAGAGGAGAGATTCACAGGGAAGGAAGGAATTGCACATTGCCAGAGTGAAAGCGAGAGAACCACCTGCGCTCATGCGTGCACTCCACAAATTACCCTGCTAGTTCTCAGGCAGCCCCAAGCTGCTTTTCACTTTCCCCCTGCCCTTCAGGTGGGCCGGCAGGGCTGCCTCTTAGTGCTCCCTAACTCGGCTTCAGGCTGAGTAAGCCTGAATGCCATTTAAACGACATAAAAAGCAGGGCTGTGCTGGCCTTAGTAGCCTTAACTGAGAGCGCTAAGGAGCACTCGCTTCACCAGCTCTGCCGGCAGGCATTACAGGAGAGTAACGGTGGGCAGAGGTTTTGTGACAGGCACTCCCTGGTGAAGTGTTTAATCAGAAGATTTCCTTTGGCGAGTGGATTAGGGGTTATTTTGAAAATGAGTACTGAAGATGGTTTTGAACCATTTTAAAGCAGCAAACATTAGCTTCTTCATATGTGCTGTAACTGCAATCCCATTGCACTTGGAAACACCGCAAACGAAGGAATCGTTTTTCTGTCCAGAAGCAGGGGTTGCAGCCAGGAAAAAAAAAAACAAAACAACCAACAACCAACCCCCGTGACCAAAATGAAATTCACTATGGCACTGGATTATTAAGAATTGCTGAAGGTCTTTGTGTAGCTACCTAGTAACCTTTTAAAACTACTTCCTACAGATGTTCCTGACTGGGTGCCTAGGACTGCTGCAGAAATGGAAGAGGAAAGAGCAATAAAGGAAATATGCTATATATCTGGTAAATATGAAATCAGTCACTCTTTCCTAAATAAAGAGCAATGCTGCCAATATAGTAAACTTTGGGGTTTTTTTCCCTTCTGGGGTATGTTTAGGAGAGTATTATGGGATTCAGAACCCTCACAAACACCAATCAACAAAAACCGTGTCTTCACCTCGGGAAAACGAGCTGTTACCCTGGGAAGTTACCGAGGAAGACTTGCAGAAAGGCAAGTACTTTTCATCTTTGACGACAAGGTTTGCCGCTTTCCAAATGACTGTTACAGGGAGAAACTATTACATAGTTTGCCTCTCCTCCCCTCTTTTCTAATTTAGTGACGATAGAAGATGGCATATTACAAAGAGCATAAAAATACCTCATTCATTTTTCCACATACATACATATCTACACAGGCACACACATAGCATATAGTGTCACACACGTGGTGACTGCCTGTACCGACTGTAGATGGAAAAGGTAGAAATGGGCTATCAACCATGTGTGTACTTTCCTGAGATACACAACACAGGTCTTTCAAACAATGTGTCTTCGAGGTCAAGGCTTATGTAGACTAATTTCCACCACCCTAAGGTTAGGAATGCAGTTTAAATTTCTCACCTGGGCTCTCTGCCGTAAATGGAGAGAGACGGACCCTCTTAAGGGGTATATATTGCATCACAAGAGAGTGCCAAAGCAAGGGGAGATGTGCCACTTCCCCAGAGGTGCTCCGCGCTCTCTGCTGCCTGTCTGGGGTGTCTAGGTGATGAAATGTCGTGATACAGCAAACTTTGCTAGAACTCAATTTAGATTCGGTAAACACCCCCTTCAAGTGTCTTACAAAAGACAGTAACAAGAGAGTTCCATTTTGTTCTGAATGTTGGTCTTTACCCAACATCATTAAGGTCAACAGAAATACAAATTAACAGTCAGTAACAAATACATGAATATGGCTTCTAATAGATGTCTTTATTTATAATTAGATACATTCAGAGAAAAGGATAGAGATGTTTCCCCAAAGCGTTTCTCCAAGTGAGTTCTCTGAGGTGTTAGGCACTATGATGACGTGCATCTTGAAAATGCCGTAACCTCGATCAGATAGGATTCAGAAACATCACTTATGAAAAGTGAGAAGCTAAAGACCGAGCAGGTAGTTTGTAGCTGGTTCCTTACTCTGGAGCCATGGTCTCCTTTAACGTCTGTAGTCTGGCATTTCCCTCGACAGCATGAGAGTTAAACATCGGGTGCCCAAGTTACACTGGACAGGATCCAAACAACTGACAGAAGAGAAAGAAGACTACGGAAGGAGAGGATAAAGGGAACTGTGCTAAACTAAGCACCAGCTCATAGAGGCAGGAGGAAGAGAATGGCAATGCTCTGTTGGCACTGTGCCTACACACAAGCAGCTAAAACATTCTTTCTGTTGCCTTTCCAGGGGATGGTAATACAGTTCCTGCAACATTTAATAATACAAAAAGAGGAGGAGAGCGTTCTGAAGGAAGAGTACCAACAGAGAGTATTCCCAGAACACACTGCAGATCCCTTGAAAATGGAGGTAATATACTTCAGCATCGACTTCTCATTCCTGAACATCATGTGGTAAAGAACATAACTGACTATGCACCCATTAAACATCACCATTTTATACTGGAGTTATACTTTGTATTCTAGAGACTCTTTTCTCGTGCTGCACCATTAACTGTAACAACCAAAACCACTGTTTATGATTCTGCTTGGTTTAGGATTACACTAAAAAAATAATATTCCTCTATGCTGACTGCAATTGATTTTTTCCCTGCTTAATTTTGGAAAAGGAATGGTTCTGTGCAGTTATAAATAAGACATGTCTATAGTAGAATACCCTTCGGCACTAGGTATGTTGACATTGCAGGGAAAGCTGCTACAGAGAGGTTGAGCCTTCAGCCATTCTTCGGTACTTCTGCAACGCTGTTTGTCACCATGTCCGCAATGCCACTTCAGCTGTTAAAACTATGTGTGGGCCCATGCTGTAAACTGTATCACCAAAGTGCCTGAGGATTAGAGGAATCCTTTCTTAAAGTGAAATTATTTTTTATCCCACGTCATTTTAGTCATGCAGGTTGCAGGACAACATAGCTCAACTTGTACAACTGAGACAGAGGCAAAGCATGCCTCATGGGCAAGGCATGAGAACTAAGCACCGGTAGACCCGAACATATTAAGGTTCCTGTTTGGTTGCTAACTTGGCTATCTTGTAGCAACACGCAGTTCAAGCGTTGTCACCCTATGCTTTGCAGTCCCTTTGCACTGCGTTCCCATTTAGATGTTACACTTTGGCTTTGGCAAAGGATTTGTTCCCCCTGTGACACACCCCGCAGCTGCATGCAACTTTTGATTCTCAGGCCGTATGTGGATTCAAGCAAATGTCTGTAGTTTTAAAACGTAAACCCTAAATACAGTATTCGTGAAGATGTCCTAATTCATAACGAGCAGCAGTCTGAGCCAGAACTGATCAAAGCAATTGGATGACTTCACAGTAGCGTTGGTCTTTGTGATTATACTCGCTTTTGAGTTTGCTTTCAAGACTTTGTGACCATGAACACTGCTAGAGGAAATACAGCCACTGCTACTTTCCTTTTGGGGAAGGATACTTTTAGAACAGTTAACATGTAAAACCACATTCCACCCAAGAAGACCTCTGTATGGACAATGAGGTTTTCAAAACACCACAGCATTTTTGGGTAAGAAAATTTTGCGTGCCTTTTAGAAAAGTCAATACGTGTTCTTTCAATCCCTCAGAAACAAACCACACTGAGCTGGGAAAGAACCATCACCGTAAAGAAGGAAAGGAAAAGAAACGGATTTCTGGGGAGCCAAGAAATTCTCCTAATACAGTAACGGGCCAAGGTATTTTGAGAAAACAGTTGGCTTATTCATTCTTCTTTAGTAACCTGCTAGATGATTTAGCAACACCCAGGTCCTTTCTGTTCTTACTGTCAAAGACGGACAATCCATATTTGGTTGCGGCTATCCACAAAGAATATTGCTTTAATCTTCTTGTCCAGCCTCCAGTCTCCTCCAGTATGTCAGATTCCTAATAATAGCACAACATTTTTGTTTAAGTTTGTTTTGTCACTTTTAGGAATCCAGACTTCAGACCCCAGAGTAAAACCAAGTTCCCAACAAAGGGGTCAAAGGAAGGATGCTGAAACTGCTTCTCCACCTCCTTATGGGAGAGAAACTGGAAGAAAGACTTATTTCAGTTCTTCAGTGTCTCGAAGATCAGCGTATATAGTCTACCGTAGTGTCAGCGTCACCCACGAACCAGAGTTCAACGGATCTGCAGGTGGGTCCCTGCCTCCATTTTAAGGACCTGTATCGTGCTGCTTTCCATTTGGTCCCTGCAGGTGAAGATTAAGTTATTTATGCCTAAATATGGGCAAGACTAAATTTCATTCTGTGTAATTCTCAGAAGTAGATTGCAGCAGGATCCATAGACAGAACTGTAAAGCTTCAGGAAGTTTTACAAGTACTCAGACAGAATATTCATGAGCAGTAATTTAGCCACCTACCTAGCAGGAATTGACTTCCCCGCCCAGCAAAGAGGGATGAATGCAAAGATGTGCCAATGTGCACGAATATATACTAATCCCTACCTTCTGCAGCTGCTTTTCTGTCATTTATTCTTTGGAAATATTTAAGACACCTTGGAATAGTCCACCTTTAACTTCTCATTTTAATCTACTTATTGATAGTAGCAGAAGTAATTGTGCATTAGAATTGCAGTTTCCTTTCAAGAAACGCTTATTGTTCAACGTTTTTCCTCCCAGCTGAGGATGAAGGAATGACCTTGCTTTTCATGGTACTCTTCCACGACTAGGATTTCACTGGAATTTTGATGGTGATGGATTTATGACTGTCTTGGCTTTAAACCACCCCAAAAACTTAAACAGAAGTACAGAGTTTCAGATGCATTCTGGCCTGGCCTGGGGGGATCCAAAAGTGCTTTCTGACCTTAGCAAGACCACAGGAAGAACAGGCAAAGCCACGTCTTCCTGCAGAGTAGCAGCGGGCAGAGGAAGAACTCTGTGGTTCCTTCACACGGCCACTTGCCTTGTGCAGATCTGCTTGTAGTTTGAAGTGGGCTCACCTCTACCACCAATGCCATGACAATTTTATCCTGACCATTGCCAGTATTTTGTTATGTTCACAAACTGCCCATGCCCAGCATGTGGCTGGATGCTACAGACAGAAGAAGTAATTCACAGATGAGCCAGAAGGTGTCCTTCGTAGTGCACTGGTCTCCTCAGGCTCAGCCACGGATGTTCCAGGGTCCACACACCACCTAGGCAGTGTAGAGAAAGGATATACCTGGTCTTTGTGCCTAGAGTCCATTTTGGAGCTTGCTTTCAAGATATCCTCTGCTAGAGGAAATATAGCCACTGTTGTTTTCCTTTTGGGGAATGATACTTCTAGAACAGTTCACATGTAAAACCACATTCCACACAAGAAGATCTCTGTATGGACGTATGGAAGATGAGGTTTTCAAAACATCATAGCATTTTTGGATGAGAAAAGTTTGCTTGCCTTTTAGAAAAGTCAATACGTGTTCTTTCAATCCCTCAGAAACAAACCACACTGAGCTGGGAAAGAACCATCACCGTAAAGAAGGAAAAGAACAGAAATGGATTTCTGGGGAGCCAAGAAATTCTCCTAATACCGTAAGAGGCCAAGGTATTCCGAGAAAACAGTTGGCTTATTCATTCTTCTTTAGTAACCTGCTAGATGATTTAGCAACACCTAGGTCCTTTCTGTTCTTACTGTCAAAGACGGACAATCCATATTTGGTTGCGGCTAGCCGCAAAGAATATTGCTTTAATCTTCTTGTCCAGCCTCCAGTCTCCTCCAGTATGTCAGATTCCTAGTAATAGCACAACATTTTTGTTTAAGTTTGTTTTGTCACTTTTAGGAATCCAGACTTCAGACCCCAGAGTAAAACCAAGTTCCCAACAAAGGGGTCAAAGGAAGGATGCTGAAACTGCTTCTCCACCTCCTTATGGGAGAGAAACTGGAAGAAAGACTTATTTCAGTTCTTCAGCGTCTCGAAGATCAGCGTATATAGTCTACCGTAGTGTCAGCGTCACCCACGAACCAAAGTTCAACGGATCTACAGGTGGGTTCCTGCTTACACAGGGTCCTTAAAATGCCTCCAGTATGCCTGTCTGTATCGTGCTGCTTTCCATCTAGTCCCTGTAGGTGAGGATTAAGTTATTTACGCCTAAATATGCGCAAGACTAAATTTCATTCCGTGTAATTCTCAGAAGTAGATTGTAGCAGGATCCATAGACAGAACTGTAACGCTTGAGGAAGCTTTACAAGTACTCAGACAGAATATTCATGAACAGTAATTTAGCCACCCACCTAGCAGGAATTGACTTCCCCGCCCAGCAAAGAGGGATGAATGCAAAGATGTGCCAATGTGCACGAATATACCTACCCACACTTTCTGCAGCTGCTTTTCTGTGATTTATTCTTAGGAAATATTTAAGATACCTTGGAATAGACCACCTTTAACTTCTCATTTTACTCTAACTCTTGATAGTACAGGAGTAAGACTTTGTGATTTATACTTTTTATCATCTTTTTTCCGTATTTGAAATACTCTACTCTGTCCTCTTGACAGTACGCACTACTTCACAAATTTTCCAGAACCTGCAGGTGCTATTCCGAGTCTTGTACCTTTCTTTCTGGCAATTTGTTTCAGACGCAACCATAAATTCCCAGCTTTTGCTTTATTAGTAGCTTGCTCGTATAGCTTCAAACAATCTAGCACATCATTTGGGGTTTATTTGCCTTTCTACCTTCCGTGGCCATGGTTACCCTAGATCACTGTCACTTCATGAACAAAAGCAGTCGTAAATGATTTAAACAATCATAAGATAAGAAAGTGATGTCATCTGGACAGTTTCAGTCATCTCTCTTAAGCTGGCTTGAATCTCCATCTTGAGGTGCCTGCCTGTCTTCATTCCCCATAAGACGAACCTCCTTCAGACAGAGGAACCCCTACCTTCAGATGCATGAAATTAAGGGAAACGAATCCCAACATCACTGCTTCGTCTCGAGGACAAGAGATTTGTGGGGTTTTTCCTTTTTCTTTTCATGTTTGCTTTGATCACATGTGGACAGATTGCTAAAGAGATTACAGAGGGAACATTCTTAATGTGAACAATACATCTCAGCAGACTTCCAGGTTGAAAAGGGATAGAGCATTTGAAACAAAAAGCTGATCAGCATTTCTGTCCTACCAACAACCATCGCCATTTGTGCTACCTTTCTTTGCAGCAGTGCCTGAGCCGAATGGTGGGAAATGCTCCAAACAAAAGGATCCGCTTGACACAAACAGGGGAGCTGGGAGCCAAACGGAAAACTATGGTAATACCTACATGTTCTGTGGAAACCAAACATTTTAGGATTCTTGTGCAATTCATAATTTCAATTAATGGAATTAAGCTGGACTTAACAGAAAACAAGAGTGTTAGTAATAATGATTTTTAACCAAAGGTCACAGAAA
This sequence comes from Phaethon aethereus, assembly GCF_964289735.1. NCBI lineage: Eukaryota > Metazoa > Chordata > Aves > Phaethontiformes > Phaethontidae > Phaethon > Phaethon aethereus. Next base: position 49,269 of record NW_028113978.1, on the reverse strand, counting down.
ATGGTTAGTCATCAGGCAGCTTACTGCGATGCCAAATCCCCTGTCGAGCACAAACACATAACATTGCCTTGCATCTAGTGCTGTCACAAGCAGGCATGAAACAGGAGACTGGAGTCTGGGCTAGTTTACTTGAGAAGCAAGTGATGCCTTTGATTTTCAACACAGGAACAATTCCCTTTCTTTAAGTCAAGGATGTCCGGGGCAGAATCGCTTCATTTGGAAGATCCTGTGGGCCTGATGGAAATGCTGCAAGGTCACAAACGATCTTTAGAGTACTAGAGAGAGAGTCCGCATTTAACGCTACCTTGTATTTCAGAGGTGGTGTACGATTCAGCCCATGCAGTCACTGACACTTCAGCTAATGCAATATTTAATTCACGTATCAGGCTAAGAGAGCCTTTCCTGAAACTGGAGCTGAAATTAAGAAACAACGTGTATGGTTTTTTTCTACAGAGAAATGTAATTCTGGACCTTACAGCGCACTGACTTGGAGGAGAAGAAATCCACATGCCAAAACGTTCTCTAACTTTAAAACAACCATCCAGGTACCTGTTTGATAGAAACTTTTATGATTCAATCTTTTTTGTAAACGCCACATGTCTCTCCCCACCGAGGAAATGTACAATTGCTCTTAAAACTTCCCCAGCCAAAACCCACAAGATTCTAAGCAATGCAGAGCGGTCTGGAAGAGCAGTTCACAGTTTCGTTTGTTTGTAGTTTTGCCTGTAAAACACACCCGAGAGTTCTACTTTTCCACAATATTACTGACATGAAAGCAAAGTATGTACCTGCGCTTAGAGTGAGGAGCTATGAGAAGGGGGTTTTGGCTTGTAGCACTGGACAAAGCACAGCAGAGTCTCACAACAGAGCTTGGGTCTCATGTTGGACATTTACTGCTTCAAACGTTTCTGAAAGAGCATATAGTTTTACTCTAACACATTATGCACAAGATGTTCTGCATATCTATTTTGACAACAGAGCCAAGACGATATGGAAGTGAACAGAAAAGGAGAACGATACGTGGACAGGAGAGAGAGGAAGCAAGTCCTTCAATTCACAAGAAAAATCTAAATTGCACTAAGAAAATTATCAACTGGGAAAACCAAAGATGATGACATCGCAAGTTCTGAAAATAAGACGTAGGAAGTACACTGTAACGTTTCAAATCTGACAACAATGGAAGTTTGTGTTTAAAAATAGTGTTTGTATTTTCTTAAATGTACGATAAATGTACCGAATAAGACTGAAGATGTATTCTATTTTACATACATTATGTCCCTCGCTTGGAACGGGACTGTAGTTAGTTTAAATAAATTCCACTGAGCTTTGATACATCAAACTGACAAGCATAAGAGTATGCCTTTTGTGAAGTCGTCTTTCAACTTTACAGTTAGTTGCAGGAAACTCTGCACCTCTCTGCGATTCCTACCCCCGACTCCATACCCGGCAGCACCCTGTGCAGGGAGGAGCGAGTGATCCCCAACACAGCCGGCCTGAGCAGGCGCAGGCTGGGCTGTGCCGTGCTGCGGCTGAGGGAACGGGGCTTGTTTAGCCTGGAGAAAAGGAGGCTGAGGGAGACCTCACCGCTCTCGACAACTACCTGAAAGGAGGTTGTAGCGAGGTGGGTGTCGCTCTCTTCTCCCAGGCAGCAAGCGATGGGAGGAGAGGAAACGGCCCCAACTTGCGCCAGGGGAGGTTTACGTTGGGTATCAGGAGAAAGTTCTTCACCAAGAGGGTTATCAAGCACCGGAAGAGGCCGCCCAGGGAAGTGGCTGAGTCACCATCCCTGGAGGTCTTGAAAAGATGCGTGCATGTGGCGCTCAGGGGCATGGCTTAGAGCTGGACTTGGCAGTGTTCGGTTTACGGTTGGACTCGATGGCCTTAGGGGCCTTTTCCAACCTCAATGATTTGATGGTTCTGGGATTACTCAATGACATTTCTTCATCCCCTTCTGCCTGGCTGTCTCTGTCATCAGAGCCTCAAAGAGGAGCCAAAGGAAATTGAGGATATTCAGCATTTCATGCAGCGAGGCCCTAAAGATTGCATTGCTGCGTTTTCACATACTCGCTGCATGACAGATCCCCCATGCTGGTTTAAACTGTTCCTGAACGGAAGCCCTTAGATACAAGAAGAATTTAAACCCTTTTTTCAGCTTCTTGGGTTGGGTTTTTGTTACGGGCTGGCCCATAGGTAGGGCTGCCCTACAGTTTCTTGGAGGGCCAAAACCAGCACTTTACTGAGGTAACCATACCCTGCAGAGTACTGAAATCAACGATATCAAAGGCAAGATATGAATTATTCTCATTTGGAGAGCTTGCCACTAGAGAAATTTTATGTCCAAAGACACCATTCACATTCCTAAATTAATTACTGTACAGAACACTACAAATCTAGTTGTAGAATCTCACCTGGTTGAATCCACAGTTTCCTTGCAGTGTCAGGGAAAGGCAAGAACCCCAGGGACGCAAGGAAGCACAGTCTTCTCATTTCCTCCCAACCTCCACACTTCTTTGTATCCTTTCAATCAGGCACCCTCTATTTTATAAACTCTACTGTGCAAGGAGGATTTCCTAACAGGAAAGTTTAAAACTGAAATAGTTCCTTGACTGGCATGTTCACTGAAACCATACTTCATGTATTTTCATATTCATTTATTTGAGAGAGGAAAATCTGTAACAGCTTCATAAACGCCTACTACATTTATGGTAACTCTTTGTGGTCAAGAAGAGAGCTGAATTCACAACAGCTGTAATCCAAGAGATCATACAATGAAAGTGAAAACTAAGTAAAACAAGACTTCTAGTCAGCTTGAGAAATCTGCCTATGGATCTTCTTTATGACCTTTACAGGCAGTTACACAGCAGCAGGTTCCATCCCCTTTTGCGCTAGGAATGGCATTGTACAGACCTACCTCTAACGCCTTTCCAGTTCTAGTTTCAGTTGCCAAAAAACTTTAAATGGCTGAAGACAGGTATTTGAAACCATCACCATGGCTGTGTTAATGCCGTGTTCTCATAGGGATTCTTGCTCCTTACAGCTGGCCTCTCCAAGTCCAGTATTATACATTATATTGCTGAGTTCTAACCTCATCGAAACACATCCTTGCATGCACTCCGAAAACAAAAATAAAATAGCCCATGCCAGCTCCACATTCAATCCCAAGTCAGCTTTTCTTTTTCATGTGTGAAGGAACAACAGCTTAGGGAGTGTCATGGTTTAACCCCAGCCAGCAACCAAGCACCACACAGATGCTTACCCACTCGCTCACTCCCCGCCCCGCCCCGTGGCGTTGGGGAGAGAATCCAAAGAGTAAAAGTCAGAAATCTCGTGGGTCCAGGTAAAGACAGTTTAATAGGCAAAGCAAAAGCTGCGCACGCAAGCAAAGCAAAACAAGGAATTCCTTCACCACTTCCCATTGGCAGGCAGGTGTTCAGCCTTCTTCGGGAAAGCAGGGCTCCGTCACGCCCAGCAGTTACTTGGGAAGACCAACGCCATCGCTCCAAACGTCCCCCTTTCCTCCTTCTTCCCCCAGCTTTTTAGTGCTCAGCGTGACGCCATACGGGGTGGAATATCCCTTTGGGCAGCTGGGGTCAGCTCTCCTGGCTGTGTCCCCTCCCAGCTCCTACTGCACCCCCAGCCCACTCGCTGGCGGGGCGGCGTGAGAAGCAGAAAAGGCCTTGGGTCTGTGTGAGCACTGCTCAGCGCTAACGACAACATCCCTGTATTCGCAACACCCTGCTCAGCACAAAGGCAAAGCACAGCCCCACACCAGCTGCTCTGCAGAAAATTAACTCCATCCCAGCCAAAACCAGCACGGGGAGGTACCCTTGCACGACCAACAGCAAGGCGGTGTTGGTACTCCGAGATGAACAATTACATTACTGATGTTCTGCCAATCGCTTCAGCTCGTCCATCCAGAAGAAAACATCAACGGGACAAGCTCACCCAGGTGCATTCAAGCTCCCTGTGCAGCCGACAGACAGCAGTAGGTGCTGCTCCTCAAATCGGGAACCACAAGATGAAGCTCTACAGCAGGACAGGTGAATGCCACCCCCACCTCTCTCGACACCGCTTTCTACATCTCGGGAAGAAAAAATGGTGACCGGGCATTTACCATTACTTTCACCTTGGGAAGCATTCCACATCCAACAGCCTCCAAGAAACTCTTCTGGCAGAAGCCTGAGACCCCTTTGATCACACAAAAATAAAGAAAAAACACGGAAGGAAAAAGAGAGGCGAGCTTATTTTTTCCCCACAAGGCTCACAGGCGGGGGCAGCAGGCAGGTTTCACACAAGCTCCCAGCGCGGTCATCTTGGGGTGGCCTCATTCCGCGCTATCACTCTTCCCGACCCGCCGAAAAACACAACACCGGGGTCAACACCTGCCACGGATGCGCTTGGCAGGACAAGAGCGGCACAGCGCTGAAGCGGCACCCAAACCACCTTTCCTTCCCGCGGTTACGGGGGGAGCCCTATGGAAACCTCCACCCTGCATTTCGCTCAAGATCTGCAGCGAAACCTCTCGCCACTCGCCTGTACCCCTCCCCGCAGACGCGCCGCGCCGGGCGGCTCTGACACGGGCGGAGCTGCTGCCTGTCCCCCCAGCTCCGTCGCGCCGCGCGGCGACGCTACCCGCGGCCCAGCGACACCCCCTCGGCTCGGCCCGGCCCCTACCCCGGCCCCGCCGCGGGGACTGCGGCCCCACCGGCCTCCCGCCCGGCCCCGCGCCGCCCCGGCCACCTGGCGCTCCCGCTTGGACGACGGCTCCTCCTTCACCTCGGGCACGAACAGACACGGCACCTTCCGCTGCACCGCGCCCCGACGCCTCGTGGCCCCGGCCGCCTGGCGCCCGCCGCCGGCCCGGCCACGACCCCGAGCTGCGCCCGCGCCCCTCGCGACCGCGGTGCGCCCCGGAGAATGGAGTCCGGCGCCGCTCGCCCGCCAGGAGCCCCGCGACGCACCTGTGCGCCGGGGACGGCGGGGCGGGGCGCGGGGCGGGGCGGTCGCCTCCCGGCCGCAGCCCTCAGCCCGGCGCTGGCTCCTCCGCTCTCCGCCGCCCGGCCCGGCCGCGGGCCTTGGGGCAGCTGCGCTTCCCACAGCGCCGGCTCCCGCCCCGGCCCTGCCCGGCGCCGCGCTGAGGCGGCCGTGCCGTGGCCGTTAGCCCGTGGCGGTGCCGCTCCCCTGGCCTGGCAGCCGTCCCTCAGGCTGTCTTTTCTGCTCTCCAGGGTGCCGCACGCCCGGGCCTGGGGCACGGATGCCCTGGCCCCAGGCTGTGGCGACCTCTCTGACTCTGATGTTGCCTCCGCCAGCACAAGCGGCCTCCCTTTGCTACCCAGGCGCTCTGCCTCGGTACACAGAGGCCTTCGACTCTGTGGTGGGATGGCCCTGGCTGGCCCTGGCCCGCTGCCCACCACAGCCGCCCTAGCACTCCCCTCCTCAGCTGGGCAGGGGACAGAAAATGCCATGGAAGGTGCCTGGGTCGAGACAAGGACAGGGGGACATCCCTCATCTGCTACCGTCGCGGGCCAAACAGGCTCGGCTCAGGCACATTCAGTTACTACCAATCAAATCAGAGCAGGGGAGGCAGAAATAAAAACACAATCTCCAAACACCTTTCCCCCTGTCTCTGACGCTCCTTCCTCCTTGCGCTCTTCCCCTGCTCCAGCGTGGGGTCCCTCCCAGGAAAGACAGACCCCCACAAACTTCTTCCCACACGCTACAGTCTTCACAAACTGCTCCAGCCTGGCTCCTTTCCACAGGGTTACAAGTTCTGCCAGCAAACCTGCTCCAGCATGAGCTCGTGTCTCTCCAGGGTTCCACAGGTGCTGCCAGAAGGCTGCTCCAGCGCAGGCTCTCCATGGGGTCACAGCCTCCTTTGGGCGCATCTACCTGCTCTGCCGTAGGGTCCTCCACAGGCTGCAGGTGGAAATCTGCTCAACCGTGGAGCTCCAACGGCTGCAGGGGGACAACATGCCTCTCCATGGTCTTCAGCACGGGCTGCAGGGCAATCTCTGCTGCCGGGCCTCCAGCCCCTCCTGCCCCTCCTTCTTCATTGACTTTGGCATCTGCGAAGCTGTTGCTCTCACATATTCTCACTTCTCTCTCCGGCTGATGTTGCCCCGCAGTTTTTCCTCCTCCTTAAAAATTTTATTCCAGAGGTGCTACCGCTGTGGCTAATGGACTCAGCCTTGGCCAGCGGCGGGTTAGTCTTGGAGCCGGCTGGCATTGGCTCTCAGAGACATGGGGGAAGCTCCTAGCAGCTTCTCACAGAAGCCATCCCGGTAGCCCCCCTGCTACCAAAACCTTGTGTGGTGGGTTGACCACCATGTTGGCCAAACATCAGGTGCCCACCAAAGCCGCTATATCACTCCCCTTCTCAGAGGAACAGGGCAGAGAAACCCTAATGAGAAGCTTGTGGGTCAAGATAAGGACAGGGAGAGATCATTCAGCAATTACTGCGATAGCTAAAACAGACTCGACTTGGGAAAAAATTATTTTAATTCATTACGAATCAAATCACAGTAGGATAATGAGATCTAAACCCAAATCTCAGAACTCCTTCCCCCCACCCCTCCCTTCCTCATGGGCTCAACTTCATTCCCGAGTTCTCTACCTCCTCGCACCTAGCACTCCAGGGGGACGGGGAACGGGAGCTGTACTCAGTTCATCACACATTGTCTCTGACTCTCTTTCCTCCTCATGCTCTTCCCCTGCTCCAGCGTGGGGTCCCTCCCACAGAGGACAGACCTCCACGAGCTTCTCGAACGTGAGTCCTTCCCACGGGCTGCAGTTCTTCATAAACTGCTCCAGCCTGGGTCCCTCCACATGGTGCCGTCCTTCAGGAACAGACTACTCCAGCCTGGGTCCTTTCCACAGGGTCACATGTCCTGCCAGCAAACCTGCTCCAGCGTGGGCTCCTCTCTCTCCAGTGCAGGCTCTCCACAGGGTCTCAGCCTCCTTCACCTCCTTCAAGTGCATCTACCTTCTCCAGCGTGGGGCCCTCCACAGGTTGCAGGGGGATATCTGCTCAACCGTGGAGCTCCAACGGCTGCAGAGGGACAACCTGCCTCACCGTGGTCTTCACCACGGGCTGCAGGGCAACCTCTGCTCCCATGCCTGCAGCCCCTCCTCCCCATCTTTCTTCACTCTCCATGGTGTCTGCAGAGTTGTTCTCTCACATACTCTCACCCCTCTCTCCGGCTGATCTTGCCCAGCAGTTTTTCCTCCTCCTTAAAAATTTTATCCCAGACATGCTACCACCGTGGCTGATGGGCTCAGCCTTGCCAGTGGCGGGTCCTTCGTGGAGCCGGCTGGCATTGGCTCTCTCGGACACGGAGCAAGCTTCTAGGAGCTTCACACAGAAGGCCCCTGTAGCCTCCCTACTGCCAGAACCTTGCCACGTGAACCCAGTACACAATGAATTCTTCCTGACCGTACCTTCTGCTGTGCCTCCATTACGCACAGCTACACAGCTACAAAGAGCCCCTCTTTGGATAGCTCTTGGCAGCATTAACACTTTCTTACTCTGCTGCTCCTGCTCACTGACAGTTCCATCTTCATGGCCCTCATCTGCCTTCCTGAACTTCCCTTCCCCCCTGTGCCCGTGTCAGCTGGATGGCTTACGGAACTGTGGGAGCCTTTGCACAGCCTCTCTCTTTTCACAGCCCTCGCCAGTCCTCCCACCCTGATGCCAGGGAGCACTTTCGTTCTGCACTTGGGAGAAGTCATTCATGTAGAAATCACTTCATCCCAGTGCCACAGTGCCAGCGCTCAGGCCTGCACCATTTCCCTTTGCAGTCAGTCTTCGGCCCATCCGCTGATGCCTGAGCTCCAAGCAAGCTGACAGGCTCCTGAAGAGACTAGAAGATTTCCAGTCATTTCAATGCGCTCGTACTTCTCCCCCAGCTTGGCTGTAACCGCCAAGGCTGAGACAGCCTTGTACCCTTTGTGCCCATGGAGTGACTGGCACCTGCTTTTCATGTACACATCTGTCACCCTTCCCACTGGCATGCCAACGGCGTACGCTACAGGTGTGCTCTGCTGATTCGTCCAGTGGTGGTGGTTTTGGGCTTTTTTTTTCCCAAGGAACCACCAGTCACATGCGCTTCTGGTGGTGCTCTGAACCACACGTCCTCTTTCTGGAATCCTCCCTCCTCCCTAACTCCCTCCTCTTTGGCTTCATCACTTTCCTTATTACTCTTTAAGCGATGGCAGCCTTCTCTTCTGAGTTTTATCTTTTACTTCTGAAGTCCCAGGTTTTGACCTAACAGTGCTCTCAAGTGCTCTTCTCCAAGCCACTGATGTCCCTCAGGCTTGTAAAGTTGACCCCATGTCCTGGGGATAGCACTGTGCCTTACCATTTTCCAGGACTGAAACTTCATTTCCCCCACTAGCTGCTTTTTAGCTCAGAGGCAGCCTAGGACCTGAATGGGAACAGACGTGTTCATTGGGGACACAAGCGCACGCCCTTCTTTCTGCTTTAGCTGTGGCAGTGGACGTCGTGGAAGCAACTAACCCCAGCAGTGTAAGCAGTTAACAGCTAACAGTGTACTAACAGCAAGCAGCGAGTTTCTCCATCCAAAGAAGCAGCTACACTAAAAAAAACTTTGGGCACAAGGCTTTTGGCCAAGAAATGGTCAAAGAATAAGGTTTGTCTTTGACGTATCAAGGATTTCTTTCTAAGACCCCAGTACCCATGACAAGAAGTTGGGTATTACTTAAGCCCCGCCAAATGGATCCATTTGACCTTAAAGAAACACCAGGATGGGAGACTCTTTGAAACGGTCCCTTTTTCCGCTCTTTACTCCAAAGCAGTGGAGATAATGGAAGATGTTCAAGCTGGACAGGTCACATAGCGCCATCATGCTGATGTCACAAGCTGGGGTGGTTGGCAACGGTGGAAATGTAACATTCTATACCGGCTAGCAACTGCCTGAGTTGGTTCAACAAGCCTGGAGCAGGTACCACCTCCTTCGCTCAAGTGTCTTTCGCTGTCGGTTGGAGTTTCCTTTCAAAAAAGCAGCAGAGCTGAGGTTCTGAAGGTCCAGTTTTTGAAAGAAAACGACTGCTTTCAGGATAAGGTTACGACTTGCCGGAATGGTGTTACCTGTAATGTCTTCATGTATGTTCTGCCCGTATTAAGAGAGTGGAGAAGAAGCACAAGAGCTGAAAATGGCCACAGCTGGCAATGACCGCCGCTTCCACTGTCATCCCCCCTACGCACAGGTAAATGCTGTAGATTCTAGAGTGGGTTGGATACTTGATTTTCTTGATAAATCCACGTTGAAAGGGAGGTTTTTTCTGGGGAGTTAGGCGTTAATGCCTGGGAGATGGGCTTTGGCTCCAGAGCCCAGAGTGTCTCAGGGGATGGCCCAGTTGTACTGACAACGGTCCGAAAGTGGTGTGTTTTGGAGATGCTGCTCCTAGAGCCAGCTGTTAATGTCTGGAACTGGGTGAAACTGACCTTCAAATACACAGGCATTTTCAAGTGTGACTTTGTCTTCCTCTGAAAAATTACGGAGAAACGCGCTAAGAAATAACCAGCAACCTGGCATTTACAGCTCTCAGCTGGGATGTAGTTCACACCCAGGATATAAACCCGAGCCTATACTTGTTGCCGTAATACTGTTACGCATGGACTACGGTATCATCTCCCCCATTAATTAATGCCAAAAAGTTTTAAAACAGGAGATTCGCATTTAAGGCAACCGCTAGGGTATGGGAATCTGGTGTGACTTACCCACAAAGTCACCTTCCTCATGAGGGTTCCGGGTGCAGGTCCTGTCACTGTGAAAAACCTCCTGGCTGTGATACTGTGTGCTCGTGGTGGAGGCGGGGGAGCTGCTCACATCTCTTTTGCAGATTCAGAGAGATGGAAATAAAGGTAGAAAGGAGCAAGTCCCTTCAGAGCCATTTTTGAGCCTGAAAACCCAACTGACTTTCTTCTGCCCAGTTGGTGTTTCCCATGGGCACTGGAACACAAAAGATTTTTTTCCCTTGTTTTTTGTCCCTAGCCTGACAAGTCTCTACAAGGATTACAAGTTCCCAAATGTTTACTTTTTCAGGTTTTGTTGGGAATCTTTCTGGGTTTTCTTTCTAACTCCTCATTTTCCCATAGGCCTGGGTCCTTTAATTGTAAGAGTGTGTGTACCAATCCATTTATTCCATTTTCATCGTTATATTTCCAATAGCTGAAAACTATTTCCTCCTGCAGCAAAAGTACTGCAACATCTCCTGTTTGTGGGAAACACAACCCTTAGGCTGTATGAGGATCAGTTGTGCCTTCCATCATAGCAAACCTCGTCATATAAATGGACTTTTCTTGCCGCCTAGTAACAGTGAGTAAAAATATTTTCTCAACAATTTGTTCATTAGCCTAAGTAAATACACGAAAATGCCCTTCCACTGCTTACAGAATATCTGTTAAGGTCAAGAAATGCACCGTGGCAAATCAATCAGGTATGATCGGCTATCCCAGCAAATGCAAGACAAAGAAAGGAATTGTACTGGCATTTGAATAGGGTTGCCATATGATTTTTTTCAGCTGTCATGTTACGGATCTTCCTACCTATCAGTCACATGAAAGGTGAAGTCACAAACGGCACTTTAGGGTGCTAAGATGCATGGAGCCAAAGTGTTGCTTTACTTGGCCACTCGCTAGATTAAATCTTTCTAGCAGTGAAAATGGTTAGGAGGCAGGTAATCACTTAAGAGAAATGAAAAGGAGTGTGTGTGCTGGGGGGAGGAGGTTGGTAGGGCCACGAGCAGCAATATCTGTTGATAGAGCACAACATGTTACGTGGATGGGACACCCTTTGTAGAGACTGAAGTACAGTAATCGTTTGCACAGCAGGACAATATCTGAAAGTCAGATTACTTATGGAGAAAACCACCGTTATGAGCTGGGTTGTTTTCCTCAGTCCTTTCCAAGGGGAGCTCTTGTCTACCCACAGTCCTGCTAGACAGCTGGAACCTGGGACAGGGTAAGAGTCCAGGGCAGGGAACCAAGACAGATGTCAGAAATCAGGCAGAAGCAGGAGTGAGAGCAAATCAACATGACTTGTCACAGACGCCTGCCCAAGTACACTAAAATACACTTCTTCATGGGCCTTATCTCCAGAGCTGGAGACACGGGTCATCAGAGAAATCCAGAGAGACCTCTAGTCAGAAGCAAACGCTTTGTGTTCCTGAAATTCCCCCAGGAAAAGGGAGCCTCTCATACCTGTGCACGTTGAGCCTACCTAACCACGTAGGACCAAGGCAAGAGCGTGAGTGCCGTTCCTATGAGGGCCCACACTGCCTTTAGTGCAGTTCCCACATCCACAGCACTGGCCCCTGGCAGCTCGTGCCGTCGTGACCACCACGTAGGCACGCTTTTGGGTGTGGTGTCAGTCAGAGACGCTGCCCAACAGCGGGCACTCTGGAGGAGGGTATCCTCTGTAAGAGCAACATCCCACACTCCGAACGAGAAAAGCGACCCAACCCTTTTTCTTTTTACTGGAAGATGTAAAAATTCAACAAGAATCACAACAACTGGAGTACAAGAAAACGCCCATGCTTCGTCTTAGTTCCTTAAAGCTGGAAAAACTTGAGCATCTTCAATATAATGCACAGAACCCAGGTTGTATCTGTAGTTGCAAATTGGTCAGCTTGAACAATACAAAGAGACTCACCGTTTCTCATCATTTCTCTTGTCAGCCCGTTGCATTTGCGGGCTCTCAGAAAATGCTATGCCAGTGCTGAAATAGTTTTCCTGCAAACATTTTGGGTAGATATGAATTCCTAAGGAAAAGAACGCCTGTTCTGATTTTCTGCTAATTCAGTGCAAATTATTTTCATGAACTTTGTATTCTTTCTCCAAGTCTGCATTTTGTACTTAGGACAGAGTGCTGTGATTGAGAAAATTTTGAAAGAAAAGAATGTCTACAAGCTAAAAAAGGGTAATCCTGTGCTTAGCACTGCTACATTCTTCAACACTGATGCCACAGGGAGCGATACAGGCCTGCCTATTACTCAGCACGTTTAGAATGTTTCCACAGGTGGGGTCCTAAACTCATCTACTCACTTCAGCCCAAATATTACTAATCACATGTTTCCCTGTGTCGTAGATATCTTAAAAGGGATTGGAAGAACGGAGGTTACTGACTCAAATTAATCGAGCCACCAGCTGGAAAGAGATAGCCAGCCTTTCTGAAGGAGCACAGAATGATCAAAAGGTTCCTCTTTTCCAAAGGCTTTATTCAGCAGTGCCTCATCTGTCCATTCAGCAGAGCTAGTGCCCACGTGCCTTCACACCTTCTGTAGTTGGGAGATGCTCTTTTGCCAACCTCTGCAGAGGACTTGCCCTAAAAGGCACTCTCTGTCTATTTAATGATTGCTTCAGTATGATCACGATTTCCAAACTACACCAGCTGGTCTGAACCTGGATTTGATACTCTAGTTCCCTCCTAACAAAATCAATACAATGTTCTTCTCTGCAGATGCCCCATTGCAACAGGGTGTCCAAGGAGGGACCCTGCATCCAGCCCGTCGTCAAGGATCACTCAGAAATCAAGACAGTATTTTACTACCAATTCACCCTCCGCTGATTATAAACCTCAACGACGAAGACGATGAGGACGATGAAGAAGACGATGAAGAGGAAGAGAACTGTAAACAGTTTTTTGCTTTCTCTTACAAGGAAGTAGAACAGGGCTTTTCCACCCTTACAATGTACTTCACAACTGATCTATAACAACAACAATACAAACAACAACAGCAACAACAACAATAACAACAACTTTTAGAAAAGAGTTGTTGGCAAGTTTTTGAGATACTTGCCAGCGAATCCCCCAAATATTGGAACTGGCAGTCACCAGATGTGAGTGAGGCAATGTTTTGTAACTCCTCTGAAATGCCTCGCTGTACATTTCACATACCTCTTGTTCATTAACTAGAGTTTAAAATGTGATCCACAATTCAGACGGCCATCAATTACTCTTGAAAATGTCTCAAAATCTGGGGACGAACTGACAAGTTTAGGAGGTACCTCTTTTCTGGGGAACAAACTTTTGAACAGGGGCTGTGCACACCCATCACTGCAGGCGAAGCCACAGGCTGCTTTACAAAAGCTAGTTGTGTGACTTCAACTTTAGTAATTTCTTCAACGCGTTTCCTCAACTCTGTAGGCAGTCTCGTTAAATTCGAGAAAGTTATTCTGAAACCTAGCAAGAGAAGCCATACAAAACTCCTCATGAGTTTAACTGAACGTCTATGAGCATATACATTTATGCATACGAAATCTTATTTGATTTTTTTAACGTAGGTAAGCTCTTGACGGTATCTCACTTAGAGAGGAGAGATTCACAGGGAAGGAAGGAATTGCACATTGCCAGAGTGAAAGCGAGAGAACCACCTGCGCTCATGCGTGCACTCCACAAATTACCCTGCTAGTTCTCAGGCAGCCCCAAGCTGCTTTTCACTTTCCCCCTGCCCTTCAGGTGGGCCGGCAGGGCTGCCTCTTAGTGCTCCCTAACTCGGCTTCAGGCTGAGTAAGCCTGAATGCCATTTAAACGACATAAAAAGCAGGGCTGTGCTGGCCTTAGTAGCCTTAACTGAGAGCGCTAAGGAGCACTCGCTTCACCAGCTCTGCCGGCAGGCATTACAGGAGAGTAACGGTGGGCAGAGGTTTTGTGACAGGCACTCCCTGGTGAAGTGTTTAATCAGAAGATTTCCTTTGGCGAGTGGATTAGGGGTTATTTTGAAAATGAGTACTGAAGATGGTTTTGAACCATTTTAAAGCAGCAAACATTAGCTTCTTCATATGTGCTGTAACTGCAATCCCATTGCACTTGGAAACACCGCAAACGAAGGAATCGTTTTTCTGTCCAGAAGCAGGGGTTGCAGCCAGGAAAAAAAAAAACAAAACAACCAACAACCAACCCCCGTGACCAAAATGAAATTCACTATGGCACTGGATTATTAAGAATTGCTGAAGGTCTTTGTGTAGCTACCTAGTAACCTTTTAAAACTACTTCCTACAGATGTTCCTGACTGGGTGCCTAGGACTGCTGCAGAAATGGAAGAGGAAAGAGCAATAAAGGAAATATGCTATATATCTGGTAAATATGAAATCAGTCACTCTTTCCTAAATAAAGAGCAATGCTGCCAATATAGTAAACTTTGGGGTTTTTTTCCCTTCTGGGGTATGTTTAGGAGAGTATTATGGGATTCAGAACCCTCACAAACACCAATCAACAAAAACCGTGTCTTCACCTCGGGAAAACGAGCTGTTACCCTGGGAAGTTACCGAGGAAGACTTGCAGAAAGGCAAGTACTTTTCATCTTTGACGACAAGGTTTGCCGCTTTCCAAATGACTGTTACAGGGAGAAACTATTACATAGTTTGCCTCTCCTCCCCTCTTTTCTAATTTAGTGACGATAGAAGATGGCATATTACAAAGAGCATAAAAATACCTCATTCATTTTTCCACATACATACATATCTACACAGGCACACACATAGCATATAGTGTCACACACGTGGTGACTGCCTGTACCGACTGTAGATGGAAAAGGTAGAAATGGGCTATCAACCATGTGTGTACTTTCCTGAGATACACAACACAGGTCTTTCAAACAATGTGTCTTCGAGGTCAAGGCTTATGTAGACTAATTTCCACCACCCTAAGGTTAGGAATGCAGTTTAAATTTCTCACCTGGGCTCTCTGCCGTAAATGGAGAGAGACGGACCCTCTTAAGGGGTATATATTGCATCACAAGAGAGTGCCAAAGCAAGGGGAGATGTGCCACTTCCCCAGAGGTGCTCCGCGCTCTCTGCTGCCTGTCTGGGGTGTCTAGGTGATGAAATGTCGTGATACAGCAAACTTCGCTAGAACTCAATTTAGATTCGGTAAACACCCCCTTCAAGTGTCTTACAAAAGACAGTAACAAGAGAGTTCCACTTTGTTCTGAATGTTGGTCTTTACCCAACATCATTAAGGTCAACAGAAATACAAATTAACAGTCAGTAACAAATACATGAATATGGCTTCTAATAGATGTCTTTATTTATAATTAGATACATTCAGAGAAAAGGATAGAGATGTTTCCCCAAAGCGTTTCTCCAAGTGAGTTCTCTGAGGTGTTAGGCACTATGATGACGTGCATCTTGAAAATGCCGTAACCTCGATCAGATAGGATTCAGAAACATCACTTATGAAAAGTGAGAAGCTAAAGACCGAGCAGGTAGTTTGTAGCTGGTTCCTTACTCTGGAGCCATGGTCTCCTTTAATGTCTGTAGTCTGGCATTTCCCTCGACAGCATGAGAGTTAAACATCGGGTGCCCAAGTTACACTGGACAGGATCCAAACAACTGACAGAAGAGAAAGAAGACTACGGAAGGAGAGGATAAAGGGAACTGTGCTAAACTAAGCACCAGCTCATAGAGGCAGGAGGAAGAGAATGGCAATGCTCTGTTGGCACTGTGCCTACACACAAGCAGCTAAAACATTCTTTCTGTTGCCTTTCCAGGGGATGGTAATACAGTTCCTGCAACATTTAATAATACAAAAAGAGGAGGAGAGCGTTCTGAAGGAAGAGTACCAACAGAGAGTATTCCCAGAACACACTGCAGATCCCTTGAAAATGGAGGTAATATACTTCAGCATCGACTTCTCATTCCTGAACATCATGTGGTAAAGAACATAACTGACTATGCACCCATTAAACATCACCATTTTATACTGGAGTTATACTTTGTATTCTAGAGACTCTTTTCTCGTGCTGCACCATTAACTGTAACAACCAAAACCACTGTTTATGATTCTGCTTGGTTTAGGATTACACTAAAAAAATAATATTCCTCTATGCTGACTGCAATTGATTTTTTCCCTGCTTAATTTTGGAAAAGGAATGGTTCTGTGCAGTTATAAATAAGACATGTCTATAGTAGAATACCCTTCGGCACTAGGTATGTTGACATTGCAGGGAAAGCTGCTACAGAGAGGTTGAGCCTTCAGCCATTCTTCGGTACTTCTGCAACGCTGTTTGTCACCATGTCCGCAATGCCACTTCAGCTGTTAAAACTATGTGTGGGCCCATGCTGTAAACTGTATCACCAAAGTGCCTGAGGATTAGAGGAATCCTTTCTTAAAGTGAAATTATTTTTTATCCCACGTCATTTTAGTCATGCAGGTTGCAGGACAACATAGCTCAACTTGTACAACTGAGACAGAGGCAAAGCATGCCTCATGGGCAAGGCATGAGAACTAAGCACCGGTAGACCCGAACATATTAAGGTTCCTGTTTGGTTGCTAACTTGGCTATCTTGTAGCAACACGCAGTTCAAGCGTTGTCACCCTATGCTTTGCAGTCCCTTTGCACTGCGTTCCCATTTAGATGTTACACTTTGGCTTTGGCAAAGGATTTGTTCCCCCTGTGACACACCCCGCAGCTGCATGCAACTTTTGATTCTCAGGCCGTATGTGGATTCAAGCAAATGTCTGTAGTTTTAAAACGTAAACCCTAAATACAGTATTCGTGAAGATGTCCTAATTCATAACGAGCAGCAGTCTGAGCCAGAACTGATCAAAGCAATTGGATGACTTCACAGTAGCGTTGGTCTTTGTGATTATACTCGCTTTTGAGTTTGCTTTCAAGACTTTGTGACCATGAACACTGCTAGAGGAAATACAGCCACTGCTACTTTCCTTTTGGGGAAGGATACTTTTAGAACAGTTAACATGTAAAACCACATTCCACCCAAGAAGACCTCTGTATGGACAATGAGGTTTTCAAAACACCACAGCATTTTTGGGTAAGAAAATTTTGCGTGCCTTTTAGAAAAGTCAATACGTGTTCTTTCAATCCCTCAGAAACAAACCACACTGAGCTGGGAAAGAACCATCACCGTAAAGAAGGAAAGGAAAAGAAACGGATTTCTGGGGAGCCAAGAAATTCTCCTAATACAGTAACGGGCCAAGGTATTTTGAGAAAACAGTTGGCTTATTCATTCTTCTTTAGTAACCTGCTAGATGATTTAGCAACACCCAGGTCCTTTCTGTTCTTACTGTCAAAGACGGACAATCCATATTTGGTTGCGGCTATCCACAAAGAATATTGCTTTAATCTTCTTGTCCAGCCTCCAGTCTCCTCCAGTATGTCAGATTCCTAATAATAGCACAACATTTTTGTTTAAGTTTGTTTTGTCACTTTTAGGAATCCAGACTTCAGACCCCAGAGTAAAACCAAGTTCCCAACAAAGGGGTCAAAGGAAGGATGCTGAAACTGCTTCTCCACCTCCTTATGGGAGAGAAACTGGAAGAAAGACTTATTTCAGTTCTTCAGTGTCTCGAAGATCAGCGTATATAGTCTACCGTAGTGTCAGCGTCACCCACGAACCAGAGTTCAACGGATCTGCAGGTGGGTCCCTGCCTCCATTTTAAGGACCTGTATCGTGCTGCTTTCCATTTGGTCCCTGCAGGTGAAGATTAAGTTATTTATGCCTAAATATGGGCAAGACTAAATTTCATTCTGTGTAATTCTCAGAAGTAGATTGCAGCAGGATCCATAGACAGAACTGTAAAGCTTCAGGAAGTTTTACAAGTACTCAGACAGAATATTCATGAGCAGTAATTTAGCCACCTACCTAGCAGGAATTGACTTCCCCGCCCAGCAAAGAGGGATGAATGCAAAGATGTGCCAATGTGCACGAATATATACTAATCCCTACCTTCTGCAGCTGCTTTTCTGTCATTTATTCTTTGGAAATATTTAAGACACCTTGGAATAGTCCACCTTTAACTTCTCATTTTAATCTACTTATTGATAGTAGCAGAAGTAATTGTGCATTAGAATTGCAGTTTCCTTTCAAGAAACGCTTATTGTTCAACGTTTTTCCTCCCAGCTGAGGATGAAGGAATGACCTTGCTTTTCATGGTACTCTTCCACGACTAGGATTTCACTGGAATTTTGATGGTGATGGATTTATGACTGTCTTGGCTTTAAACCACCCCAAAAACTTAAACAGAAGTACAGAGTTTCAGATGCATTCTGGCCTGGCCTGGGGGGATCCAAAAGTGCTTTCTGACCTTAGCAAGACCACAGGAAGAACAGGCAAAGCCACGTCTTCCTGCAGAGTAGCAGCGGGCAGAGGAAGAACTCTGTGGTTCCTTCACACGGCCACTTGCCTTGTGCAGATCTGCTTGTAGTTTGAAGTGGGCTCACCTCTACCACCAATGCCATGACAATTTTATCCTGACCATTGCCAGTATTTTGTTATGTTCACAAACTGCCCATGCCCAGCATGTGGCTGGATGCTACAGACAGAAGAAGTAATTCACAGATGAGCCAGAAGGTGTCCTTCGTAGTGCACTGGTCTCCTCAGGCTCAGCCACGGATGTTCCAGGGTCCACACACCACCTAGGCAGTGTAGAGAAAGGATATACCTGGTCTTTGTGCCTAGAGTCCATTTTGGAGCTTGCTTTCAAGATATCCTCTGCTAGAGGAAATATAGCCACTGTTGTTTTCCTTTTGGGGAATGATACTTCTAGAACAGTTCACATGTAAAACCACATTCCACACAAGAAGATCTCTGTATGGACGTATGGAAGATGAGGTTTTCAAAACATCATAGCATTTTTGGATGAGAAAAGTTTGCTTGCCTTTTAGAAAAGTCAATACGTGTTCTTTCAATCCCTCAGAAACAAACCACACTGAGCTGGGAAAGAACCATCACCGTAAAGAAGGAAAAGAACAGAAATGGATTTCTGGGGAGCCAAGAAATTCTCCTAATACCGTAAGAGGCCAAGGTATTCCGAGAAAACAGTTGGCTTATTCATTCTTCTTTAGTAACCTGCTAGATGATTTAGCAACACCTAGGTCCTTTCTGTTCTTACTGTCAAAGACGGACAATCCATATTTGGTTGCGGCTAGCCGCAAAGAATATTGCTTTAATCTTCTTGTCCAGCCTCCAGTCTCCTCCAGTATGTCAGATTCCTAGTAATAGCACAACATTTTTGTTTAAGTTTGTTTTGTCACTTTTAGGAATCCAGACTTCAGACCCCAGAGTAAAACCAAGTTCCCAACAAAGGGGTCAAAGGAAGGATGCTGAAACTGCTTCTCCACCTCCTTATGGGAGAGAAACTGGAAGAAAGACTTATTTCAGTTCTTCAGCGTCTCGAAGATCAGCGTATATAGTCTACCGTAGTGTCAGCGTCACCCACGAACCAAAGTTCAACGGATCTACAGGTGGGTTCCTGCTTACACAGGGTCCTTAAAATGCCTTCAGTATGCCTATCTGTATCGTGCTGCTTTCCATCTAGTCCCTGTAGGTGAGGATTAAGTTATTTACGCCTAAATATGCGCAAGACTAAATTTCATTCCGTGTAATTCTCAGAAGTAGATTGTAGCAGGATCCATAGACAGAACTGTAACGCTTGAGGAAGCTTTACAAGTACTCAGACAGAATATTCATGAACAGTAATTTAGCCACCCACCTAGCAGGAATTGACTTCCCCGCCCAGCAAAGAGGGATGAATGCAAAGATGTGCCAATGTGCACGAATATACCTACCCACACTTTCTGCAGCTGCTTTTCTGTGATTTATTCTTAGGAAATATTTAAGACACCTTGGAATAGACCACCTTTAACTTCTCATTTTACTCTAACTCTTGATAGTACAGGAGTAAGACTTTGTGATTTATACTTTTTATCATCTTTTTTCCGTATTTGAAATACTCTACTCTGTCCTCTTGACAGTACGCACTACTTCATAAATTTTCCAGAACCTGCAGGTGCTATTCCGAGTCTTGTACCTTTCTTTCTGGCAATTTGTTTCAGACGCAACCATAAATTCCCAGCTTTTGCTTTATTAGTAGCTTGCTCGTATAGCTTCAAACAATCTAGCACATCATTTGGGGTTTATTTGCCTTTCTACCTTCCGTGGCCATGGTTACCCTAGATCACTGTCACTTCATGAACAAAAGCAGTCGTAAATGATTTAAACAATCATAAGATAAGAAAGTGATGTCATCTGGACAGTTTCAGTCATCTCTCTTAAGCTGGCTTGAATCTCCATCTTGAGGTGCCTGCCTGTCTTCATTCCCCATAAGATGAACCTCCTTCAGACAGAGGAACCCCTACCTTCAGATGCATGAAATTAAGGGAAACGAATCCCAACATCACTGCTTCGTCTCGAGGACAAGAGATTTGTGGGGTTTTTCCTTTTTCTTTTCATGTTTGCTTTGATCACATGTGGACAGATTGCTAAAGAGATTACAGAGGGAACATTCTTAATGTGAACAATACATCTCAGCAGACTTCCAGGTTGAAAAGGGATAGAGCAGTTGAAACAAAAAGCTGATCAGCATTTCTGTCCTACCAACAACCATCGCCATTTGTGCTACCTTTCTTTGCAGCAGTGCCTGAGCCGAATGGTGGGAAATGCTCCAAACAAAAGGATCCGCTTGACACAAACAGGGGAGCTGGGAGCCAAACGGAAAACTATGGTAATACCTACATGTTCTGTGGAAACCAAACATTTTAGGATTCTTGTGCAATTCATAATTTCAATTAATGGAATTAAGCTGGACTTAACAGAAAACAAGAGTGTTAGTAATAATGATTTTTAACCAAAGGTCACAGAAAATGGTTAGTCATCAGGCAGCTTACTGCGATGCCAAATCCCCTGTCGAGCACAAACACATAACATTGCCTTGCATCTAGTGCTGTCACAAGCAGGCATGAAACAGGAGACTGGAGTCTGGGCTAGTTTACTTGAGAAGCAAGTGATGCCTTTGATTTTCAACACAGGAACAATTCCCTTTCTTTAAGTCAAGGATGTCCGGGGCAGAATCGCTTCATTTGGAAGATCCTGTGGGCCTGATGGAAATGCTGCAAGGTCACAAACGATCTTTAGAGTACTAGAGAGAGAGTCCGCATTTAACGCTACCTTGTATTTCAGAGGTGGTGTACGATTCAGCCCATGCAGTCACTGACACTTCAGCTAATGCAATATTTAATTCACGTATCAGGCTAAGAGAGCCTTTCCTGAAACTGGAGCTGAAATTAAGAAACAATGTGTATGGTTTTTTTCTACAGAGAAATGTAATTCTGGACCTTACAGCGCACTGACTTGGAGGAGAAGAAATCCACATGCCAAAACGTTCTCTAACTTTAAAACAACCATCCAGGTACCTGTTTGATAGAAAATTTTATGATTCAATCTTTTTTGTAAATGCCACATGTCTCTCCCCACCGAGGAAATGTACAATTGCTCTTAAAACTTCCCCAGCCAAAACCCACAAGATTCTAAGCAATGCAGAGCGGTCTGGAAGAGCAGTTCACAGTTTCGTTTGTTTGTAGTTTTGCCTGTAAAACACACCCGAGAGTTCTAATGTTCCACAATATTACTGACATGAAAGCAAAGTATGTACCTGCGCTTAGAGTGAGGAGCTATGAGAAGGGGGTTTTGGCTTGTAGCACTGGACAAAGCACAGCAGAGTCTCACAACAGAGCTTGGGTCTCATGTTGGAAATTTACTGCTTCAAACGTTTCTGAAAGAGCATATAGTTTTACTCTAACACATTATGCACAAGATGTTCTGCATATCTATTTTGACAACAGAGCCAAGACGATATGGAAGTGAACAGAAAAGGAGAACGATACGTGGACAGGAGAGAGAGGAAGCAAGTCCTTCAATTCACAAGAAAAATCTAAATTGCACTAAGAAAATTATCAACTGGGAAAACCAAAGATGATGACATCGCAAGTTCTGAAAATAAGACGTAGGAAGTACACTGTAACGTTTCAAATCTGACAACAATGGAAGTTTGTGTTTAAAAATAGTGTTTGTATTTTCTTAAATGTACGATAAATGTACCGAATAAGACTGAAGATGTATTCTATTTTACATACATTATGTCCCTCGCTTGGAACGGGACTGTAGTTAGTTTAAATAAATTCCACTGAGCTTTGATACATCAAACTGACAAGCATAAGAGTATGCCTTTTGTGAAGTCGTCTTTCAACTTTACAGTTAGTTGCAGGAAACTCTGCACCTCTCTGCGATTCCTACCCCCGACTCCATACCCGGCAGCACCCTGTGCAGGGAGGAGCGAGTGATCCCCAACACAGCCGGCCTGAGCAGGCGCAGGCTGGGCTGTGCCGTGCTGCGGCTGAGGGAACGGGGCTTGTTTAGCCTGGAGAAAAGGAGGCTGAGGGAGACCTCACCGCTCTCGACAACTACCTGAAAGGAGGTTGTAGCGAGGTGGGTGTCGCTCTCTTCTCCCAGGCAGCAAGCGATGGGAGGAGAGGAAACGGCCCCAACTTGCGCCAGGGGAGGTTTACGTTGGGTATCAGGAGAAAGTTCTTCACCAAGAGGGTTATCAAGCACCGGAAGAGGCCGCCCAGGGAAGTGGCTGAGTCACCATCCCTGGAGGTCTTGAAAAGATGCGTGCATGTGGCGCTCAGGGGCATGGCTTAGAGCTGGACTTGGCAGTGTTCGGTTTACGGTTGGACTCGATGGCCTTAGGGGCCTTTTCCAACCTCAATGATTTGATGGTTCTGGGATTACTCAATGACATTTCTTCATCCCCTTCTGCCTGGCTGTCTCTGTCATCAGAGCCTCAAAGAGGAGCCAAAGGAAATTGAGGATATTCAGCATTTCATGCAGCGAGGCCCTAAAGATTGCATTGCTGCGTTTTCACATACTCGCTGCATGACAGATCCCCCATGCTGGTTTAAACTGTTCCTGAACGGAAGCCCTTAGATACAAGAAGAATTTAAACCCTTTTTTCAGCTTCTTGGGTTGGGTTTTTGTTACGGGCTGGCCCATAGGTAGGGCTGCCCTACAGTTTCTTGGAGGGCCAAAACCAGCACTTTACTGAGGTAACCATACCCTGCAGAGTACTGAAATCAACGATATCAAAGGCAAGATATGAATTATTCTCATTTGGAGAGCTTGCCACTAGAGAAATTTTATGTCCAAAGACACCATTCACATTCCTAAATTAATTACTGTACAGAACACTACAAATCTAGTTGTAGAATCTCACCTGGTTGAATCCACAGTTTCCTTGCAGTGTCAGGGAAAGGCAAGAACCCCAGGGACGCAAGGAAGCACAGTCTTCTCATTTCCTCCCAACCTCCACACTTCTTTGAATCCTTTCAATCAGGCACCCTCTATTTTATAAACTCTACTGTGCAAGGAGGATTTCCTAACAGGAAAGTTTAAAACTGAAATAGTTCCTTGACTGGCATGTTCACTGAAACCATACTTCATGTATTTTCATATTCATTTATTTGAGAGAGGAAAATCTGTAACAGCTTCATAAACGCCTACTACATTTATGGTAACTCTTTGTGGTCAAGAAGAGAGCTGAATTCACAACAGCTGTAATCCAAGAGATCATACAATGAAAGTGAAAACTAAGTAAAACAAGACTTCTAGTCAGCTTGAGAAATCTGCCTATGGATCTTCTTTATGACCTTTACAGGCAGTTACACAGCAGCAGGTTCCATCCCCTTTTGCGCTAGGAATGGCATTGTACAGACCTACCTCTAACGCCTTTCCAGTTCTAGTTTCAGTTGCCAAAAAACTTTAAATGGCTGAAGACAGGTATTTGAAACCATCACCATGGCTGTGTTAATGCCGTGTTCTCATAGGGATTCTTGCTCCTTACAGCTGGCCTCTCCAAGTCCAGTATTATACATTATATTGCTGAGTTCTAACCTCATCGAAACACATCCTTGCATGCACTCCGAAAACAAAAATAAAATAGCCCATGCCAGCTCCACATTCAATCCCAAGTCAGCTTTTCTTTTTCATGTGTGAAGGAACAACAGCTTAGGGAGTGTCATGGTTTAACCCCAGCCAGCAACCAAGCACCACACAGATGCTTACCCACTCGCTCACTCCCCGCCCCCCCCCCCCGTGGCGTTGGGGAGAGAATCCAAAGAGTAAAAGTCAGAAATCTCGTGGGTCCAGGTAAAGACAGTTTAATAGGCAAAGCAAAAGCTGCGCACGCAAGCAAAGCAAAACAAGGAATTCCTTCACCACTTCCCATTGGCAGGCAGGTGTTCAGCCTTCTTCGGGAAAGCAGGGCTCCGTCACGCCCAGCAGTTACTTGGGAAGACCAACGCCATCGCTCCAAACGTCCCCCTTTCCTCCTTCTTCCCCCAGCTTTTTAGTGCTCAGCGTGACGCCATACGGGGTGGAATATCCCTTTGGGCAGCTGGGGTCAGCTCTCCTGGCTGTGTCCCCTCCCAGCTCCTACTGCACCCCCAGCCCACTCGCTGGCGGGGCGGCGTGAGAAGCAGAAAAGGCCTTGGGTCTGTGTGAGCACTGCTCAGCGCTAACGACAACATCCCTGTATTCGCAACACCCTGCTCAGCACAAAGGCAAAGCACAGCCCCACACCAGCTGCTCTGCAGAAAATTAACTCCATCCCAGCCAAAACCAGCACGGGGAGGTACCCTTGCACGACCAACAGCAAGGCGGTGTTGGTACTCCGAGATGAACAATTACATTACTGATGTTCTGCCAATCGCTTCAGCTCGTCCATCCAGAAGAAAACATCAACGGGACAAGCTCACCCAGGTGCATTCAAGCTCCCTGTGCAGCCGACAGACAGCAGTAGGTGCTGCTCCTCAAATCGGGAACCACAAGATGAAGCTCTACAGCAGGACAGGTGAATGCCACCCCCACCTCTCTCGACACCGCTTTCTACATCTCGGGAAGAAAAAATGGTGACCGGGCATTTACCATTACTTTCACCTTGGGAAGCATTCCACATCCAACAGCCTCCAAGAAACTCTTCTGGCAGAAGCCTGAGACCCCTTTGATCACACAAAAATAAAGAAAAAACACGGAAGGAAAAAGAGAGGCGAGCTTATTTTTTCCCCACAAGGCTCACAGGCGGGGGCAGCAGGCAGGTTTCACACAAGCTCCCAGCGCGGTCATCTTGGGGTGGCCTCATTCCGCGCTATCACTCTTCCCGACCCGCCGAAAAACACAACACCGGGGTCAACACCTGCCACGGATGCGCTTGGCAGGACAAGAGCGGCACAGCGCTGAAGCGGCACCCAAACCACCTTTCCTTCCCGCGGTTACGGGGGGAGCCCTATGGAAACCTCCACCCTGCATTTCGCTCAAGATCTGCAGCGAAACCTCTCGCCACTCGCCTGTACCCCTCCCCGCAGACGCGCCGCGCCGGGCGGCTCTGACACGGGCGGAGCTGCTGCCTGTCCCCCCAGCTCCGTCGCGCCGCGCGGCGACGCTACCCGCGGCCCAGCGACACCCCCTCGGCTCGGCCCGGCCCCTACCCCGGCCCCGCCGCGGGGACTGCGGCCCCACCGGCCTCCCGCCCGGCCCCGCGCCGCCCCGGCCACCTGGCGCTCCCGCTTGGACGACGGCTCCTCCTTCACCTCGGGCACGAACAGACACGGCACCTTCCGCTGCACCGCGCCCCGACGCCTCGTGGCCCCGGCCGCCTGGCGCCCGCCGCCGGCCCGGCCACGACCCCGAGCTGCGCCCGCGCCCCTCGCGACCGCGGTGCGCCCCGGAGAATGGAGTCCGGCGCCGCTCGCCCGCCAGGAGCCCCGCGACGCACCTGTGCGCCGGGGACGGCGGGGCGGGGCGCGGGGCGGGGCGGTCGCCTCCCGGCCGCAGCCCTCAGCCCGGCGCTGGCTCCTCCGCTCTCCGCCGCCCGGCCCGGCCGCGGGCCTTGGGGCAGCTGCGCTTCCCACAGCGCCGGCTCCCGCCCCGGCCCTGCCCGGCGCCGCGCTGAGGCGGCCGTGCCGTGGCCGTTAGCCCGTGGCGGTGCCGCTCCCCTGGCCTGGCAGCCGTCCCTCAGGCTGTCTTTTCTGCTCTCCAGGGTGCCGCACGCCCGGGCCTGGGGCACGGATGCCCTGGCCCCAGGCTGTGGCGACCTCTCTGACTCTGATGTTGCCTCCGCCAGCACAAGCGGCCTCCCTTTGCTACCCAGGCGCTCTGCCTCGGTACACAGAGGCCTTCGACTCTGTGGTGGGATGGCCCTGGCTGGCCCTGGCCCGCTGCCCACCACAGCCGCCCTAGCACTCCCCTCCTCAGCTGGGCAGGGGACAGAAAATGCCATGGAAGGTGCCTGGGTCGAGACAAGGACAGGGGGACATCCCTCATCTGCTACCGTCGCGGGCCAAACAGGCTCGGCTCAGGCACATTCAGTTACTACCAATCAAATCAGAGCAGGGGAGGCAGAAATAAAAACACAATCTCCAAACACCTTTCCCCCTGTCTCTGACGCTCCTTCCTCCTTGCGCTCTTCCCCTGCTCCAGCGTGGGGTCCCTCCCAGGAAAGACAGACCCCCACAAACTTCTTCCCACACGCTACAGTCTTCACAAACTGCTCCAGCCTGGCTCCTTTCCACAGGGTTACAAGTTCTGCCAGCAAACCTGCTCCAGCATGAGCTCGTGTCTCTCCAGGGTTCCACAGGTGCTGCCAGAAGGCTGCTCCAGCGCAGGCTCTCCATGGGGTCACAGCCTCCTTTGGGCGCATCTACCTGCTCTGCCGTAGGGTCCTCCACAGGCTGCAGGTGGAAATCTGCTCAACCGTGGAGCTCCAACGGCTGCAGGGGGACAACATGCCTCTCCATGGTCTTCAGCACGGGCTGCAGGGCAATCTCTGCTGCCGGGCCTCCAGCCCCTCCTGCCCCTCCTTCTTCATTGACTTTGGCATCTGCGAAGCTGTTGCTCTCACATATTCTCACTTCTCTCTCCGGCTGATGTTGCCCCGCAGTTTTTCCTCCTCCTTAAAAATTTTATTCCAGAGGTGCTACCGCTGTGGCTAATGGACTCAGCCTTGGCCAGCGGCGGGTTAGTCTTGGAGCCGGCTGGCATTGGCTCTCAGAGACATGGGGGAAGCTCCTAGCAGCTTCTCACAGAAGCCATCCCGGTAGCCCCCCTGCTACCAAAACCTTGTGTGGTGGGTTGACCACCATGTTGGCCAAACATCAGGTGCCCACCAAAGCCGCTATATCACTCCCCTTCTCAGAGGAACAGGGCAGAGAAACCCTAATGAGAAGCTTGTGGGTCAAGATAAGGACAGGGAGAGATCATTCAGCAATTACTGCGATAGCTAAAACAGACTCGACTTGGGAAAAAATTATTTTAATTCATTACGAATCAAATCACAGTAGGATAATGAGATCTAAACCCAAATCTCAGAACTCCTTCCCTCCACCCCTCCCTTCCTCATGGGCTCAACTTCATTCCCGAGTTCTCTACCTCCTCGCACCTAGCACTCCAGGGGGACGGGGAACGGGAGCTGTACTCAGTTCATCACACATTGTCTCTGACTCTCTTTCCTCCTCATGCTCTTCCCCTGCTCCAGCGTGGGGTCCCTCCCACAGAGGACAGACCTCCACGAGCTTCTCGAACGTGAGTCCTTCCCACGGGCTGCAGTTCTTCATAAACTGCTCCAGCCTGGGTCCCTCCACATGGTGCCGTCCTTCAGGAACAGACTACTCCAGCCTGGGTCCTTTCCACAGGGTCACATGTCCTGCCAGCAAACCTGCTCCAGCGTGGGCTCCTCTCTCTCCAGTGCAGGCTCTCCACAGGGTCTCAGCCTCCTTCACCTCCTTCAAGTGCATCTACCTTCTCCAGCGTGGGGCCCTCCACAGGTTGCAGGGGGATATCTGCTCAACCGTGGAGCTCCAACGGCTGCAGAGGGACAACCTGCCTCACCGTGGTCTTCACCACGGGCTGCAGGGCAACCTCTGCTCCCATGCCTGCAGCCCCTCCTCCCCATCTTTCTTCACTCTCCATGGTGTCTGCAGAGTTGTTCTCTCACATACTCTCACCCCTCTCTCCGGCTGATCTTGCCCAGCAGTTTTTCCTCCTCCTTAAAAATTTTATCCCAGACATGCTACCACCGTGGCTGATGGGCTCAGCCTTGCCAGTGGCGGGTCCTTCGTCGAGCTGGCTGGCATTGGCTCTCTCGGACACGGAGCAAGCTTCTAGGAGCTTCTCACAGAAGACACCCCTGTAGCCTCCCCACTGCCAGAACCTTGCCACGTGAACCCAGTACACAATGAATTCTTCCTGACCGTACCTTCTGCTGTGCCTCCATTACGCACAGCTACACAGCTACAAAGAGCCCCTCTTTGGATAGCTCTTGGCAGCATTAACACTTTCTTACTCTGCTGCTTCTGCCCACTGACAGTTCCATCTTCATGGCCCTCATCTGCCTTCCTGAACTTCCCTTCCCCCCTGTGCCCGTGTCAGCTGGATGGCTTACGGAACAGTGGGAGCCTTTGCACAGCCTCTCTCTGTTCACAGCCCTCGCCAGTCCTCCCACCCTGATGCCAGGGAGCACTTTCGTTCTGCACTTGGCAGAAGTCATTCATGTAGAAATCACTTCATCCCAGTGCCACAGTGCCAGCGGTCAGGTCTGCAGAATTTCCCTTTGCAGTCAGTCTTTGGCCCATCCGCTGATGCCTGAGCTCCAAGCAAGCTGACAGGCTCCTGAAGAGACTAGAAGACGTCCAGTCGTTTCAATGTGCTCGTACTTCTCCCCCAGCTTGGCTGTAACCGCCAAGGCTGAGACAGCCTTGTACCCTTTGTGCCCATGGAGTCACTGGCACCTGCTTTTCATGTACACATCTGTCACCCTTCCCACTGGCACGCCAACGGCGTACGCTACAGGTGTGCTCTGCTGATTCATCCAGTGGTGGTGGTTTTGGGCTTTTTTTTTTCCCAAGGAACCACCAGTCACATGCGCTTCTGGTGGTGCTCTGAACCACTCGTCCTCTTTCTGGAATCCTCCCTCCTCCCTAACTCCCTCCTCTTTGGCTTCATCACTTTCCTTATTACTCTTTAAGCGATGGCAGCCTTCTCTTCTGAGTTTTATCTTTTACTTCTGAAGTCCCAGGTTTTGACCTAACAGTGCTCTCAAGTGCTCTTCTCCAAGCCACTGATGTCCCTCAGGCTTGTAAAGTTGACCCCATGTCCTGGGGATAGCACTGTGCCTTACCATTTTCCAGGACTGAAACTTCATTTCCCCCACTAGCTGCTTTTTAGCTCAGAGGCAGCCTAGGACCTGAATGGGAACAGACGTGTTCATTGGGGACACAAGCGCACGCCCTTCTTTCTGCTTTAGCTGTGGCAGTGGACGTCGTGGAAGCAACTAACCCCAGCAGTGTAAGCAGTTAACAGCTAACAGTGTACTAACAGCAAGCAGCGAGTTTCTCCATCCAAAGAAGCAGCTACACTAAGAAAAACGTTGGGCACAAGGCTTTTGGCCAAGAAATGGTCAAAGAATAAGGTTTGTCTTTGACGCATCATGGATTTCTTTCTAAGACCCCAGTACCCATGACAAGAAGTTGGGTATTACTTAAGCCCCGCCAAATGGATCCATTTGACCTTAAAGAAACACCAGGATGGGAGACTCTTTGAAACGGTCCCTTTTTCCGCTCTTTACTCCAAAGCAGTGGAGATAATGGAAGATGTTCAAGCTGGACAGGTCACATAGCGCCATCATGCTGATGTCACAAGCTGGGGTGGTTGGCAACGGTGGAAATGTAACATTCTATACCGGCTAGCAACTGCCTGAGTTGGTTCAACAAGCCTGGAGCAGGTACCACCTCCTTCGCTCAAGTGTCTTTCGCTGTCGGTTGGAGTTTCCTTTCAAAAAAGCAGCAGAGCTGAGGTTCTGAAGGTCCAGTTTTTGAAAGAAAACGACTGCTTTCAGGATAAGGTTACGACTTGCCGGAATGGTGTTACCTGTAATGTCTTCATGTATGTTCTGCCCGTATTAAGAGAGTGGAGAAGAAGCACAAGAGCTGAAAATGGCCACAGCTGGCAATGACCGCCGCTTCCACTGTCATCCCCCCTACGCACAGGTAAATGCTGTAGATTCTAGAGTGGGTTGGATACTTGATTTTCTTGATAAATCCACGTTGAAAGGGAGGTTTTTTCTGGGGAGTTAGGCGTTAATGCCTGGGAGATGGGCTTTGGCTCCAGAGCCCAGAGTGTCTCAGGGGATGGCCCAGTTGTACTGACAACGGCCCAAAAGTGGTGTGTTTTGGAGATGCTGCTCCTAGAGCCAGCTGTTAATGTCTGGAACTGGGTGAAACTGACCTTCAAATACACAGGCATTTTCAAGTGTGACTTTGTCTTCCTCTGAAAAATTACGGAGAAACGCGCTAAGAAATAACCAGCAACCTGGCATTTACAGCTCTCAGCTGGGATGTAGTTCACACCCAGGATATAAACCCGAGCCTATACTTGTTGCCGTAATACTGTTACGCATGGACTACGGTATCATCTCCCCCATTAATTAATGCCAAAAAGTTTTAAAACAGGAGATTCGCATTTAAGGCAACCGCTAGGGTATGGGAATCTGGTGTGACTTACCCACAAAGTCACCTTCCTCATGAGGGTTCCGGGTGCAGGTCCTGTCACTGTGAAAAACCTCCTGGCTGTGATACTGTGTGCTCGTGGTGGAGGCGGGGGAGCTGCTCACATCTCTTTTGCAGATTCAGAGAGATGGAAATAAAGGTAGAAAGGAGCAAGTCCCTTCAGAGCCATTTTTGAGCCTGAAAACCCAACTGACTTTCTTCTGCCCAGTTGGTGTTTCCCATGGGCACTGGAACACAAAAGATTTTTTTCCTTGTTTTTTGTCCCTAGCCTGACTAGTCTCTACAAGGATTACAAGTTCCCAAATGTTTACTTTTTCAGGTTTTGTTGGGAATCTTTCTGGGTTTTCTTTCTAACTCCTCATTTTCCCATAGGCCTGGGTCCTTTAATTGTAAGAGTGTGTGTACCAATCCATTTATTCCATTTTCATCGTTATATTTCCAATAGCTGAAAACTATTTCCTCCTGCAGCAAAAGTACTGCAACATCTCCTGTTTGTGGGAAACACAACCCTTAGGCTGTATGAGGATCAGTTGTGCCTTCCATCATAGCAAACCTCGTCATATAAATGGACTTTTCTTGCCGCCTAGTAACAGTGAGTAAAAATATTTTCTCAACAATTTGTTCATTAGCCTAAGTAAATACATGAAAATGCCCTTCCACTGCTTACAGAACATCTGTTAAGGTCAAGAAATGCACCGTGGCAAATCAATCAGGTATGATCGGCTATCCCAGCAAATGCAAGGCAAAGAAAGGAATTGTACTGGCATTTGAATAGGGTTGCCATATGATTTTTTTCAGCTGTCATGTTACGGATCTTCCTACCTATCAGTCACATGAAAGGTGAAGTCACAAACGGCACTTTAGGGTGCTAAGATGCATGGAGCCAAAGTGTTGCTTTACTTGGCCACTCGCTAGATTAAATCTTTCTAGCAGTGAAAATGGTTAGGAGGCAGGTAATCACTTAAGAGAAATGAAAAGGAGTGTGTGTGCTGGGGGGAGGAGGTTGGTAGGGCCACGAGCAGCAATATCTGTTGATAGAGCACAACATGTTACGTGGATGGGACACCCTTTGTAGAGACTGAAGTACAGTAATCGTTTGCACAGCAGGACAATATCTGAAAGTCAGATTACTTATGGAGAAAACCACCGTTATGAGCTGGGTTGTTTTCCTCAGTCCTTTCCAAGGGGAGCTCTTGTCTACCCACAGTCCTGCTAGACAGCTGGAACCTGGGACAGGGTAAGAGTCCAGGGCAGGGAACCAAGACAGATGTCAGAAATCAGGCAGAAGCAGGAGTGAGAGCAAATCAACATGACTTGTCACAGACGCCTGCCCAAGTACACTAAAATACACTTCTTCATGGGCCTTATCTCCAGAGCTGGAGACACGGGTCATCAGAGAAATCCAGAGAGACCTCTAGTCAGAAGCAAACGCTTTGTGTTCCTGAAATTCCCCCAGGAAAAGGGAGCCTCTCATACCTGTGCACGTTGAGCCTACCTAACCACGTAGGACCAAGGCAAGAGCGTGAGTGCCATTCCTATGAGGGCCCACACTGCCTTTAGTGCAGTTCCCACATCCACAGCACTGGCCCCTGGCAGCTCGTGCCGTCGTGACCACCACGTAGGCACGCTTTTGGGTGTGGTGTCAGTCAGAGACGCTGCCCAACAGCGGGCACTCTGGAGGAGGGTATCCTCTGTAAGAGCAACATCCCACACTCCGAACGAGAAAAGCGACCCAACCCTTTTTCTTTTTACTGAAAGATGTAAAAATTCAACAAGAATCACAACAACTGGAGTACAAGAAAACACCCATGCTTCGTCTTAGTTCCTTAAAGCTGGAAAAACTTGAGCATCTTCAATATAATGCACAGAACCCAGGTTGTATCTGTAGTTGCAAATTGGTCAGCTTGAACAATACAAAGAGACTCACCGTTTCTCATCATTTCTCTTGTCAGCCCGTTGCATTTGCGGGCTCTCAGAAAATGCTATGCCAGTGCTGAAATAGTTTTGCTGCAAACATTTTGGGTAGATATGAATTCCTAAGGAAAAGAACGCCTGTTCTGATTTTCTGCTAATTCAGTGCAAATTATTTTCATGAACTTTGTATTCTTTCTCCAAGTCTGCATTTTGTACTTAGGACAGAGTGCTGTGATTGAGAAAATTTTGAAAGAAAAGAATGTCTACAAGCTAAAAAAGGGTAATCCTGTGCTTAGCACTGCTACATTCTTCAACACTGATGCCACAGGGAGCGATACAGGCCTGCCTATTACTCAGCACGTTTAGAATGTTTCCACAGGTGGGGTCCTAAACTCATCTACTCACTTCAGCCCAAATATTACTAATCACATGTTTCCCTGTGTCGTAGATATCTTAAAAGGGATTGGAAGAACGGAGGTTACTGACTCAAATTAATCGAGCCACCAGCTGGAAAGAGATAGCCAGCCTTTTTGAAGGAGCACAGAATGATCAAAAGGTTCCTCTTTTCCAAAGGCTTTATTCAGCAGTGCCTCATCTGTCCATTCAGCAGAGCTAGTGCCCACGTGCCTTCACACCTTCTGTAGTTGGGGGATGCTCTTTTGCCAACCTCTGCAGAGGACTTGCCCTAAAAGGCACTCTCTGTCTATTTAATGATTGCTTCAGTATGATCATGATTTCCAAACTACACCAGCTGGTCTGAACCTGGATTTGATACTCTAGTTCCCTCCTAACAAAATCAATACAATGTTCTTCTCTGCAGATGCCCCATTGCAACAGGGTGTCCAAGGAGGGACCCTGCATCCAGCCCGTCGTCAAGGATCACTCAGAAATCAAGACAGTATTTTACTACCAATTCACCCTCCGCTGATTATAAACCTCAACGACGAAGACGATGAGGACGATGAAGAAGACGATGAAGAGGAAGAGAACTGTAAACAGTTTTTTGCTTTCTCTTACAAGGAAGTAGAACAGGGCTTTTCCACCCTTACAATGTACTTCACAACTGATCTATAACAACAACAATACAAACAACAACAGCAACAACAACAATAACAACAACTTTTAGAAAAGAGTTGTTGGCAAGTTTTTGAGATACTTGCCAGCGAATCCCCCAAATATTGGAACTGGCAGTCACCAGATGTGAGTGAGGCAATGTTTTGTAACTCCTCTGAAATGCCTCGCTGTACATTTCACATACCTCTTGTTCATTAACTAGAGTTTAAAATGTGATCCACAATTCAGACGGCCATCAATTACTCTTGAAAATGTCTCAAAATCTGGGGACGAACTGACAAGTTTAGGAGGTACCTCTTTTCTGGGGAACAAACTTTTGAACAGGGGCTGTGCACACCCATCACTGCAGGTGAAGCCACAGGCTGCTTTACAAAAGCTAGTTGTGTGACTTCAACTTTAGTAATTTCTTCAACGCGTTTCCTCAACTCTGTAGGCAGTCTCGTTAAATTCGAGAAAGTTATTCTGAAACCTAGCAAGAGAAGCCATACAAAACTCCTCATGAGTTTAACTGAACGTCTATGAGCATATACATTTATGCATACGAAATCTTATTTGATTTTTTTAACGTAGGTAAGCTCTTGACGGTATCTCACTTAGAGAGGAGAGATTCACAGGGAAGGAAGGAATTGCACATTGCCAGAGTGAAAGCGAGAGAACCACCTGCGCTCATGCGTGCACTCCACAAATTACCCTGCTAGTTCTCAGGCAGCCCCAAGCTGCTTTTCACTTTCCCCCTGCCCTTCAGGTGGGCCGGCAGGGCTGCCTCTTAGTGCTCCCTAACTCGGCTTCAGGCTGAGTAAGCCTGAATGCCATTTAAACGACATAAAAAGCAGGGCTGTGCTGGCCTTAGTAGCCTTAACTGAGAGCGCTAAGGAGCACTCGCTTCACCAGCTCTGCCGGCAGGCATTACAGGAGAGTAACGGTGGGCAGAGGTTTTGTGACAGGCACTCCCTGGTGAAGTGTTTAATCAGAAGATTTCCTTTGGCGAGTGGATTAGGGGTTATTTTGAAAATGAGTACTGAAGATGGTTTTGAACCATTTTAAAGCAGCAAACATTAGCTTCTTCATATGTGCTGTAACTGCAATCCCATTGCACTTGGAAACACCGCAAACGAAGGAATCGTTTTTCTGTCCAGAAGCAGGGGTTGCAGCCAGGAAAAAAAAAAAACAAACCAACAACCAACCCCCGTGACCAAAATGGAATTCACTATGGCACTGGATTATTAAGAATTGCTGAAGGTCTTTGTGTAACCTTTTAAAACTACTTCCTACAGATGTTCCTGACTGGGTGCCTAGGACTGCTGCAGAAATGGAAGAGGAAAGAGCAATAAAGGAAATATGCTATATATCTGGTAAATATGAAATCAGTCACTCTTTCCTAAATAAAGAGCAATGCTGCCAATATAGTAAACTTTGGGGTTTTTTCCCTTCTGGGGTATGTTTAGGAGAGTATTATGGGATTCAGAACCCTCACAAACACCAATCAACAAAAACCGTGTCTTCACCTCGGGAAAACGAGCTGTTACCCTGGGAAGTTACCGAGGAAGACTTGCAGAAAGGCAAGTACTTTTCATCTTTGACGACAAGGTTTGCCGCTTTCCAAATGACTGTTACAGGGAGAAACTATTACATAGTTTGCCTCTCCTCCCCTCTTTTCTAATTCAGTGACGATAGAAGATGGCATATTACAAAGAGCATAAAAATACCTCATTCATTTTTCCACATATATACATATCTACACAGGCACACACATAGCATATAGTGTCACACACGTGGTGACTGCCTGTACCGACTGTAGATGGAAAAGGTAGAAATGGGCTATCAACCATGTGTGTACTTTCCTGAGATACACAACACAGGTCTTTCAAACAATGTGTCTTCGAGGTCAAGGCTTATGTAGTCTAATTTCCACCACCCTAAGGTTAGGAATGCAGTTTAAATTTCTCACCTGGGCTCTCTGCCGTAAATGGAGAGAGACGGACCCTCTTAAGGGGTATTTATTGCATCACAAGAGAGTGCCAAAGCAAGGGGAGATGTGCCACTTCCCCAGAGGTGCTCCGCGCTCTCTGCTGCCTGTCTGGGGTGTCTAGGTGATGAAATGTCGTGATACAGCAAACTTTGCTAGAACTCAATTTAGATTCGGTAAACACCCCCTTCAAGTGTCTTACAAAAGACAGTAACAAGAGAGTTCCATTTTGATCTGAATGTTGGTCTTTACCCAACATCATTAAGGTCAACAGAAATACAAATTAACAGTCAGTAACAAATACATGAATATGGCTTCTAATAGATGTCTTTATTTATAATTAGATACATTCAGAGAAAAGGATAGAGATGTTTCCCCAAAGCGTTTCCCCAAGTGAGTTCTCTGAGGTGTTAGGCACTATGATGACGTGCATCTTGAAAATGCCGTAACCTCGATCAGATAGGATTCAGAAACATCACTTACGAAAAGTGAGAAGCTAAAGACCGAGCAGGTAGTTTGTAGCTGGTTCCTTACTCTGGAGCCATGGTCTCCTTTAACGTCTGTAGTCTGGCATTTCCCTCGACAGCATGAGAGTTAAACATCGGGTGCCCAAGTTACACTGGACAGGATCCAAACAACTGACAGAAGAGAAAGAAGACTACGGAAGGAGAGGTTAAAGGGAACTGTGCTAAACTAACCACCAGCTCATAGAGGCAGGAGGAAGAGAATGGCAATGCTCTGTTGGCACTGTGCCTACACACAAGCAGCTAAAACATTCTTTCTGTTGCCTTTCCAGGGGATGGTAATACAGTTCCTGCAACATTTAATAATACAAAAAGAGGAGGAGAGCGTTCTGAAGGAAGAGTACCAACAGAGAGTATTCCCAGAACACACTGCAGATCCCTTGAAAATGGAGGTAATATACTTCAGCATCGACTTCTCATTCCTGAACATCATGTGGTAAAGAACATAACTGACTATGCACCCATTAAACATCACCATTTTATACTGGAGTTATACTTTGTATTCTAGAGACTCTTTTCTCGTGCTGCACCATTAACTGTAACAACCAAAACCACTGTTTATGATTCTGCTTGGTTTAGGATTACACTAAAAAAATAATATTCCTCTATGCTGACTGCAATTGATTTTTTCCCTGCTTAATTTTGGAAAAGGAATGGTTCTGTGCAGTTATAAATAAGACATGTCTATAGTAGAATACCCTTCGGCACTAGGTATGTTGACATTGCAGGGAAAGCTGCTACAGAGAGGTTGAGCCTTCAGCCATTCTTCGGTACTTCTGCAACGCTGTTTGTCACCATGTCCGCAATGCCACTTCAGCTGTTAAAACTATGTGTGGGCCCATGCTGTAAACTGTATCACCAAAGTGACTGAGGATTAGAGGAATCCTTTCTTAAAGTGCAATTATTTTTTATCCCACGTCATTTTAGTCATGCAGGTTGCAGGACAACATAGCTCAACTTGTACAACTGAGACAGAGGCAAAGCATGCCTCATGGGCAAGGCATGAGAACTAAGCACCGGTAGACCCAAACATATTAAGGTTCCTGTTTGGTTGCTAACTTGGCTATCTTGTAGCAACACGCAGTTCAAGCGTTGTCACCCTATGCTTTGCAGTCCCTTTGCACTGCGTTCCCATTTAGATGTTACACTTTGGCTTTGGCAAAGGATTTGTTCCCCCTGTGACACACCCCGCAACTGCATGCAACTTTTGATTCTCAGGCCGTATGTGGATTCAAGCAAATGTCTGTAGTTTTAAAACGTAAACCCTAAATACAGTATTCGTGAAGATGTCCTAATTCATAACGAGGAGCAGTCTGAGCCAGAACTGATCAAAGCAATTGGACGACTTCACAGTAGCGTTGGTCTTTGTGATTATACTCGATTTTGAGTTTGCTTTCAAGACTTTGTGACCATGAACACTGCTAGAGGAAATACAGCCACTGCTACTTTCCTTTTGGGGAATGATACTTTTAGAACAGTTAACATGTAAAACCACATTCCACCCAAGAAGACCTCTGTATGGACAATGAGGTTTTCAAAACACCACAGCATTTTTGGGTAAGAAAATTTTGCGTGCCTTTTAGAAAAGTCAATACGTGTTCTTTCAATCCCTCAGAAACAAACCACACTGAGCTGGGAAAGAACCATCACCATAAAAAAGGAAAGGAAAAGAAACGGATTTCTGGGGAGCCAAGAAATTCTCCTAATACAGTAACGGGCCAAGGTATTTTGAGAAAACAGTTGGCTTATTCATTCTTCTTTAGTAACCTGCTAGATGATTTAGCAACACCTAGGTCCTTTCTGTTCTTACTGTCAAAGACGGACAATCCATATTTGGTTGCGGCTAGCCGCAAAGAATATTGCTTTAATCTTCTTGTCCAGCCTCCAGTCTCCTCCAGTATGTCAGATTCCTAGTAATAGCACAACATTTTTGTTTAAGTTTGTTTTGTCACTTTTAGGAATCCAGACTTCAGACCCCAGAGTAAAACCAAGTTCCCAACAAAGGGGTCAAAGGAAGGATGCTGAAACTGCTTCTCCACCTCCTTATGGGAGAGAAACTGGAAGAAAGACTTATTTCAGTTCTTCAGCGTCTCAAAGATCAGCGTATATAGTCTACCGTAGCGTCAGCGTCACCCACGAACCAGAGTTCAACGGATCTGCAGGTGGGTTCCTGCTTACACAGGGTCCTTAAAATGCCTCCATTTTAAGGACCTGTATCGTGCTGCTTTCCATTTGGTCCCTGCAGGTGAAGATTAAGTTATTTATGCCTAAATCTGGGCAAGACTAAATTTCATTCTGTGTAATTCTCAGAAGTAGATTGCAGCAGGATCCATAGACAGAACTGTAAAGCTTCAGGAAGTTTTACAAGTACTCAGACAGAATATTCATGAGCAGTAATTTAGCCACCTACCTAGCAGGAATTGACTTCCCCGCCCAGCAAAGAGGGATGAATGCAAAGATGTGCCAATGTGCACGAATATATACTAATCCCTACCTTCTGCAGCTGCTTTTCTGTCATTTATTCTTTGGAAATATTTAAGACACCTTGGAATAGTCCACCTTTAACTTCTCATTTTAATCTACTTATTGATAGTAGCAGAAGTAATTGTGCATTAGAATTGCAGTTTCCTTTCAAGAAACGCTTATTGTTCAACGTTTTTCCTCCCAGCTGGGGATGAAGGAATGACCTTGCTTTTCATGGTACTCTTCCACGACTAGGATTTCACTGGAATTTTGATGGTGATGGATTTATGACTGTCTTGGCTTTAAACCACCCCAAAAACTTAAACAGAAGTACAGAGTTTCGGCTGCATTCTGGCCTGGCCTGGGAGGATCCAAAAGTGCTTTCTGACCTTAGCAAGACCACAGGAAGAACAGGCAAAGCCACGTCTTCCTGCAGAGTAGCAGCGGGCAGAGGAAGAACTCTGTGGTTCCTTCACACGGCCACTTGCCTTGTGCAGATCTGCTTGTAGTTTGAAGTGGCCTCACCTCTACCACCAATGCCATGACAATTTTATCCTGACCATTGCCAGTATTTTGTTATGTTCACAAACTGCCCATGCCCAGCATGTGGCTGGATGCTACAGACAGAAGAAGTAATTCACAGATGAGCCAGAAGGTGTCCTTCGTAGTGCACTGGTCTCCTCAGGCTCAGCCACGGATGTTCCAGGGTCCACACACCACCTAGGCAGTGTAGAGAAAGGATATACCTGGTCTTTGTGCCTAGAGTCCATTTTGGAGCTTGCTTTCAAGATATCCTCTGCTAGAGGAAATATAGCCACTGTTGTTTTCCTTTTGGGGAATGATACTTCTAGAACAGTTCACATGTAAAACCACATTCCACACAAGAAGATCTCTGTATGGACGTATGGAAGATGAGGTTTTCAAAACATCATAGCATTTTTGGATGAGAAAAGTTTGCTTGCCTTTTAGAAAAGTCAATACGTGTTCTTTCAATCCCTCAGAAACAAACCACACTGAGCTGGGAAAGAACCATCACCGTAAAGAAGGAAAAGAACAGAAATGGATTTCTGGGGAGCCAAGAAATTCTCCTAATACCGTAAGAGGCCAAGGTATTCCGAGAAAACAGTTGGCTTATTCATTCTTCTTTAGTAACCTGCTAGATGATTTAGCAACACCTAGGTCCTTTCTGTTCTTACTGTCAAAGACGGACAATCCATATTTGGTTGCGGCTAGCCGCAAAGAATATTGCTTTAATCTTCTTGTCCAGCCTCCAGTCTCCTCCAGTATGTCAGATTCCTAGTAATAGCACAACATTTTTGTTTAAGTTTGTTTTGTCACTTTTAGGAATCCAGACTTCAGACCCCAGAGTAAAACCAAGTTCCCAACAAAGGGGTCAAAGGAAGGATGCTGAAACTGCTTCTCCACCTCCTTATGGGAGAGAAACTGGAAGAAAGACTTATTTCAGTTCTTCAGCGTCTCGAAGATCAGCGTATATAGTCTACCGTAGTGTCAGCGTCACCCACGAACCAAAGTTCAACGGATCTACAGGTGGGTTCCTGCTTACACAGGGTCCTTAAAATGCCTTCAGTATGCCTGTCTGTATCGTGCTGCTTTCCATCTAGTCCCTGTAGGTGAGGATTAAGTTATTTACGCCTAAATATGCGCAAGACTAAATTTCATTCCGTGTAATTCTCAGAAGTAGATTGTAGCAGGATCCATAGACAGAACTGTAACGCTTGAGGAAGCTTTACAAGTACTCAGACAGAATATTCATGAACAGTAATTTAGCCACCCACCTAGCAGGAATTGACTTCCCCGCCCAGCAAAGAGGGATGAATGCAAAGATGTGCCAATGTGCACGAATATACCTACCCACACTTTCTGCAGCTGCTTTTCTGTGATTTATTCTTAGGAAATATTTAAGACACCTTGGAATAGACCACCTTTAACTTCTCATTTTACTCTAACTCTTGATAGTACAGGAGTAAGACTTTGTGATTTATACTTTTTATCATCTTTTTTCCGTATTTGAAATACTCTACTCTGTCCTCTTGACAGTACGCACTACTTCATAAATTTTCCAGAACCTGCAGGTGCTATTCCGAGTCTTGTACCTTTCTTTCTGGCACTTTGTTTCAGACGCAACCATAAATTCCCAGCTTTTGCTTTATTAGTAGCTTGCTCGTATAGCTTCAAACAATCTAGCACATCATTTGGGGTTTATTTGCCTTTCTACCTTCCGTGGCCATGGTTACCCTAGATCACTGTCACTTCATGAACAAAAGCAGTCGTAAATGATTTAAACAATCATAAGATAAGAAAGTGATGTCATCTGGACAGTTTCAGTCATCTCTCTTAAGCTGGCTTGAATCTCCATCTTGAGGTGCCTGCCTGTCTTCATTCCCCATAAGACGAACCTCCTTCAGACAGAGGAACCCCTACCTTCAGATGCATGAAATTAAGGGAAACGAATCCCAACATCACTGCTTCGTCTCGAGGACAAGAGATTTGTGGGGTTTTTCCTTTTTCTTTTCATGTTTGCTTTGATCACATGTGGACAGATTGCTAAAGAGATTACAGAGGGAACATTCTTAATGTGAACAATACATCTCAGCAGACTTCCAGGTTGAAAAGGGATAGAGCATTTGAAACAAAAAGCTGATCAGCATTTCTGTCCTACCAACAACCATCGCCATTTGTGCTACCTTTCTTTGCAGCAGTGCCTGAGCCGAATGGTGGGAAATGCTCCAAACAAAAGGATCCGCTTGACACAAACAGGGGAGCTGGGAGCCAAACGGAAAACTATGGTAATACCTACATGTTCTGTGGAAACCAAACATTTTAGGATTCTTGTGCAATTCATAATTTCAATTAATGGAATTAAGCTGGACTTAACAGAAAACAAGAGTGTTAGTAATAATGATTTTTAACCAAAGGTCACAGAAAATGGTTAGTCATCAGGCAGCTTACTGCGATGCCAAATCCCCTGTCGAGCACAAACACATAACATTGCCTTGCATCTAGTGCTGTCACAAGCAGGCATGAAACAGGAGACTGGAGTCTGGGCTAGTTTACTTGAGAAGCAAGTGATGCCTTTGATTTTCAACACAGGAACAATTCCCTTTCTTTAAGTCAAGGATGTCCGGGGCAGAATCGCTTCATTTGGAAGATCCTGTGGGCCTGATGGAAATGCTGCAAGGTCACAAACGATCTTTAGAGTACTAGAGAGAGAGTCCGCATTTAACGCTACCTTGTATTTCAGAGGTGGTGTACGATTCAGCCCATGCAGTCACTGACACTTCAGCTAATGCAATATTTAATTCACGTATCAGGCTAAGAGAGCCTTTCCTGAAACTGGAGCTGAAATTAAGAAACAACGTGTATGGTTTTTTTCTACAGAGAAATGTAATTCTGGACCTTACAGCGCACTGACTTGGAGGAGAAGAAATCCACATGCCAAAACGTTCTCTAACTTTAAAACAACCATCCAGGTACCTGTTTGATAGAAACTTTTATGATTCAATCTTTTTTGTAAACGCCACATGTCTCTCCCCACCGAGGAAATGTACAATTGCTCTTAAAACTTCCCCAGCCAAAACCCACAAGATTCTAAGCAATGCAGAGCGGTCTGGAAGAGCAGTTCACAGTTTCGTTTGTTTGTAGTTTTGCCTGTAAAACACACCCGAGAGTTCTACTTTTCCACAATATTACTGACATGAAAGCAAAGTATGTACCTGCGCTTAGAGTGAGGAGCTATGAGAAGGGGGTTTTGGCTTGTAGCACTGGACAAAGCACAGCAGAGTCTCACAACAGAGCTTGGGTCTCATGTTGGACATTTACTGCTTCAAACGTTTCTGAAAGAGCATATAGTTTTACTCTAACACATTATGCACAAGATGTTCTGCATATCTATTTTGACAACAGAGCCAAGACGATATGGAAGTGAACAGAAAAGGAGAACGATACGTGGACAGGAGAGAGAGGAAGCGAGTCCTTCAATTCACAAGAAAAATCTAAATTGCACTAAGAAAATTATCAACTGGGAAAACCAAAGATGATGACATCGCAAGTTCTGAAAATAAGACGTAGGAAGTACACTGTAACGTTTCAAATCTGACAACAATGGAAGTTTGTGTTTAAAAATAGTGTTTGTATTTTCTTAAATGTATGATAAATGTACCGAATAAGACTGAAGATGTATTCTATTTTACATACATTATGTCCCTCGCTTGGAACGGGACTGTAGTTAGTTTAAATAAATTCCACTGAGCTTTGATACATCAAACTGACAAGCATAAGAGTATGCCTTTTTTGAAGTCGTCTTTCAACTTTACAGTTAGTTGCAGGAAACTCTGCACCTCTCTGCGATTCCTACCCCCGACTCCATACCCGGCAGCACCCTGTGCAGGGAGGAGCGAGTGATCCCCAACACAGCCGGCCTGAGCAGGCGCAGGCTGGGCTGTGCTGTGCTGCGGCTGAGGGAACGGGGCTTGTTTAGCCTGGAGAAAAGGAGGCTGAGGGAGACCTCACCGCTCTCGACAACTACCTGAAAGGAGGTTGTAGCGAGGTGGGTGTCGCTCTCTTCTCCCAGGCAGCAAGCGATGGGAGGAGAGGAAACGGCCCCAACTTGCGCCAGGGGAGGTTTACGTTGGGTATCAGGAGAAAGTTCTTCACCAAGAGGGTTATCAAGCACCGGAAGAGGCCGCCCAGGGAAGTGGCTGAGTCACCATCCCTGGAGGTCTTGAAAAGATGCGTGCATGTGGCGCTCAGGGGCATGGCTTAGAGCTGGACTTGGCAGTGTTCGGTTTACGGTTGGACTCGATGGCCTTAGGGGCCTTTTCCAACCTCAATGATTTGATGGTTCTGGGATTACTCAATGACATTTCTTCATCCCCTTCTGCCTGGCTGTCTCTGTCATCAGAGCCTCAAAGAGGAGCCAAAGGAAATTGAGGATATTCAGCATTTCATGCAGCGAGGCCCTAAAGATTGCATTGCTGCGTTTTCACATACTCGCTGCATGACAGATCCCCCATGCTGGTTTAAACTGTTCCTGAACGGAAGCCCTTAGATACAAGAAGAATTTAAACCCTTTTTTCAGCTTCTTGGGTTGGGTTTTTGTTACGGGCTGGCCCATAGGTAGGGCTGCCCTACAGTTTCTTGGAGGGCCAAAACCAGCACTTTACTGAGGTAACCATACCCTGCAGAGTACTGAAATCAACGATATCAAAGGCAAGATATGAATTATTCTCATTTGGAGAGCTTGCCACTAGAGAAATTTTATGTCCAAAGACACCATTCACATTCCTAAATTAATTACTGTACAGAACACTACAAATCTAGTTGTAGAATCTCACCTGGTTGAATCCACAGTTTCCTTGCAGTGTCAGGGAAAGGCAAGAACCCCAGGGACGCAAGGAAGCACAGTCTTCTCATTTCCTCCCAACCTCCACACTTCTTTGTATCCTTTCAATCAGGCACCCTCTATTTTATAAACTCTACTGTGCAAGGAGGATTTCCTAACAGGAAAGTTTAAAACTGAAATAGTTCCTTGACTGGCATGTTCACTGAAACCATACTTCATGTATTTTCATATTCATTTATTTGAGAGAGGAAAATCTGTAACAGCTTCATAAACGCCTACTACATTTATGGTAACTCTTTGTGGTCAAGAAGAGAGCTGAATTCACAACAGCTGTAATCCAAGAGATCATACAATGAAAGTGAAAACTAAGTAAAACAAGACTTCTAGTCAGCTTGAGAAATCTGCCTATGGATCTTCTTTATGACCTTTACAGGCAGTTACACAGCAGCAGGTTCCATCCCCTTTTGCGCTAGGAATGGCATTGTACAGACCTACCTCTAACGCCTTTCCAGTTCTAGTTTCAGTTGCCAAAAAACTTTAAATGGCTGAAGACAGGTATTTGAAACCATCACCATGGCTGTGTTAATGCCGTGTTCTCATAGGGATTCTTGCTCCTTACAGCTGGCCTCTCCAAGTCCAGTATTATACATTATATTGCTGAGTTCTAACCTCATCGAAACACATCCTTGCATGCACTCCGAAAACAAAAATA
This sequence comes from Phaethon aethereus, assembly GCF_964289735.1. Lineage (NCBI taxonomy): Eukaryota > Metazoa > Chordata > Aves > Phaethontiformes > Phaethontidae > Phaethon > Phaethon aethereus. The sequence goes on along the minus strand of NW_028113978.1, from coordinate 4,879 downwards.
AAATAGCCCATGCCAGCTCCACATTCAATCCCAAGTCAGCTTTTCTTTTTCATGTGTGAAGGAACAACAGCTTAGGGAGTGTCATGGTTTAACCCCAGCCAGCAACCAAGCACCACACAGATGCTTACCCACTCGCTCACTCCCCGCCCCGCCCCGTGGCGTTGGGGAGAGAATCCAAAGAGTAAAAGTCAGAAATCTCGTGGGTCCAGGTAAAGACAGTTTAATAGGCAAAGCAAAAGCTGCGCACGCAAGCAAAGCAAAACAAGGAATTCCTTCACCACTTCCCATTGGCAGGCAGGTGTTCAGCCTTCTTCGGGAAAGCAGGGCTCCGTCACGCCCAGCAGTTACTTGGGAAGACCAACGCCATCGCTCCAAACGTCCCCCTTTCCTCCTTCTTCCCCCAGCTTTTTAGTGCTCAGCGTGACGCCATACGGGGTGGAATATCCCTTTGACCAGTGTGGGTCAGCTCTCCTGGCTGTGTCCCCTCCCAGCTCCTACTGCACCCCCAGCCCACTCGCTGGCGGGGCGGCGTGAGAAGCAGAAAAGGCCTTGGGTCTGTGTGAGCACTGCTCAGCGCTAACGACAACATCCCTGTATTCGCAACACCCTGCTCAGCACAAAGGCAAAGCACAGCCCCACACCAGCTGCTCTGCAGAAAATTAACTCCATCCCAGCCAAAACCAGCACGGGGAGGTACCCTTGCACGACCAACAGCAAGGCGGTGTTGGTACTCCGAGATGAACAATTACATTACTGATGTTCTGCCAATCGCTTCAGCTCGTCCATCCAGAAGAAAACATCAACGGGACAAGCTCACCCAGGTGCATTCAAGCTCCCTGTGCAGCCGACAGACAGCAGTAGGTGCTGCTCCTCAAATCGGGAACCACAAGATGAAGCTCTACAGCAGGACAGGTGAATGCCACCCCCACCTCTCTCGACACCGCTTTCTACATCTCGGGAAGAAAAAATGGTGACCGGGCATTTACCATTACTTTCACCTTGGGAAGCATTCCACATCCAACAGCCTCCAAGAAACTCTTCTGGCAGAAGCCTGAGACCCCTTTGATCACACAAAAATAAAGAAAAAACACGGAAGGAAAAAGAGAGGCGAGCTTATTTTTTCCCCACAAGGCTCACAGGCGGGGGCAGCAGGCAGGTTTCACACAAGCTCCCAGCGCGGTCATCTTGGGGTGGCCTCATTCCGCGCTATCACTCTTCCCGACCCGCCGAAAAACACAACACCGGGGTCAACACCTGCCACGGATGCGCTTGGCAGGACAAGAGCGGCACAGCGCTGAAGCGGCACCCAAACCACCTTTCCTTCCCGCGGTTACGGGGGGAGCCCTATGGAAACCTCCACCCTGCATTTCGCTCAAGATCTGCAGCGAAACCTCTCGCCACTCGCCTGTACCCCTCCCCGCAGACGCGCCGCGCCGGGCGGCTCTGACACGGGCGGAGCTGCTGCCTGTCCCCCCAGCTCCGTCGCGCCGCGCGGCGACGCTACCCGCGGCCCAGCGACACCCCCTCGGCTCGGCCCGGCCCCTACCCCGGCCCCGCCGCGGGGACTGCGGCCCCACCGGCCTCCCGCCCGGCCCCGCGCCGCCCCGGCCACCTGGCGCTCCCGCTTGGACGACGGCTCCTCCTTCACCTCGGGCACGAACAGACACGGCACCTTCCGCTGCACCGCGCCCCGACGCCTCGTGGCCCCGGCCGCCTGGCGCCCGCCGCCGGCCCGGCCACGACCCCGAGCTGCGCCCGCGCCCCTCGCGACCGCGGTGCGCCCCGGAGAATGGAGTCCGGCGCCGCTCGCCCGCCAGGAGCCCCGCGACGCACCTGTGCGCCGGGGACGGCGGGGCGGGGCGCGGGGCGGGGCGGTCGCCTCCCGGCCGCAGCCCTCAGCCCGGCGCTGGCTCCTCCGCTCTCCGCCGCCCGGCCCGGCCGCGGGCCTTGGGGCAGCTGCGCTTCCCACAGCGCCGGCTCCCGCCCCGGCCCTGCCCGGCGCCGCGCTGAGGCGGCCGTGCCGTGGCCGTTAGCCCGTGGCGGTGCCGCTCCCCTGGCCTGGCAGCCGTCCCTCAGGCTGTCTTTTCTGCTCTCCAGGGTGCCGCACGCCCGGGCCTGGGGCACGGATGCCCTGGCCCCAGGCTGTGGCGACCTCTCTGACTCTGATGTTGCCTCCGCCAGCACAAGCGGCCTCCCTTTGCTACCCAGGCGCTCTGCCTCGGTACACAGAGGCCTTCGACTCTGTGGTGGGATGGCCCTGGCTGGCCCTGGCCCGCTGCCCACCACAGCCGCCCTAGCACTCCCCTCCTCAGCTGGGCAGGGGACAGAAAATGCCATGGAAGGTGCCTGGGTCGAGACAAGGACAGGGGGACATCCCTCATCTGCTACCGTCGCGGGCCAAACAGGCTCGGCTCAGGCACATTCAGTTACTACCAATCAAATCAGAGCAGGGGAGGCAGAAATAAAAACACAATCTCCAAACACCTTTCCCCCTGTCTCTGACGCTCCTTCCTCCTTGCGCTCTTCCCCTGCTCCAGCGTGGGGTCCCTCCCAGGAAAGACAGACCCCCACAAACTTCTTCCCACACGCTACAGTCTTCACAAACTGCTCCAGCCTGGCTCCTTTCCACAGGGTTACAAGTTCTGCCAGCAAACCTGCTCCAGCATGAGCTCGTGTCTCTCCAGGGTTCCACAGGTGCTGCCAGAAGGCTGCTCCAGCGCAGGCTCTCCATGGGGTCACAGCCTCCTTTGGGCGCATCTACCTGCTCTGCCGTAGGGTCCTCCACAGGCTGCAGGTGGAAATCTGCTCAACCGTGGAGCTCCAACGGCTGCAGGGGGACAACATGCCTCTCCATGGTCTTCAGCACGGGCTGCAGGGCAATCTCTGCTGCCGGGCCTCCAGCCCCTCCTGCCCCTCCTTCTTCATTGACTTTGGCATCTGCGAAGCTGTTGCTCTCACATATTCTCACTTCTCTCTCCGGCTGATGTTGCCCCGCAGTTTTTCCTCCTCCTTAAAAATTTTATTCCAGAGGTGCTACCGCTGTGGCTAATGGACTCAGCCTTGGCCAGCGGCGGGTTAGTCTTGGAGCCGGCTGGCATTGGCTCTCAGAGACATGGGGGAAGCTCCTAGCAGCTTCTCACAGAAGCCATCCCGGTAGCCCCCCTGCTACCAAAACCTTGTGTGGTGGGTTGACCACCATGTTGGCCAAACATCAGGTGCCCACCAAAGCCGCTATATCACTCCCCTTCTCAGAGGAACAGGGCAGAGAAACCCTAATGAGAAGCTTGTGGGTCAAGATAAGGACAGGGAGAGATCATTCAGCAATTACTGCGATAGCTAAAACAGACTCGACTTGGGAAAAAATTATTTTAATTCATTACGAATCAAATCACAGTAGGATAATGAGATCTAAACCCAAATCTCAGAACTCCTTCCCCCCACCCCTCCCTTCCTCATGGGCTCAACTTCATTCCCGAGTTCTCTACCTCCTCGCACCTAGCACTCCAGGGGGACGGGGAACGGGAGCTGTAGTCAGTTCATCACACATTGTCTCTGACTCTCTTTCCTCCTCATGCTCTTCCCCTGCTCCAGCGTGGGGTCCCTCCCACAGAGGACAGACCTCCACGAGCTTCTCGAACGTGAGTCCTTCCCACGGGCTGCAGTTCTTCATAAACTGCTCCAGCCTGGGTCCCTCCACATGGTGCCGTCCTTCAGGAACAGACTACTCCAGCCTGGGTCCTTTCCACAGGGTCACATGTCCTGCCAGCAAACCTGCTCCAGCGTGGGCTCCTCTCTCTCCAGTGCAGGCTCTCCACAGGGTCTCAGCCTCCTTCACCTCCTTCAAGTGCATCTACCTTCTCCAGCGTGGGGCCCTCCACAGGTTGCAGGGGGATATCTGCTCAACCGTGGAGCTCCAACGGCTGCAGAGGGACAACCTGCCTCACCGTGGTCTTCACCACGGGCTGCAGGGCAACCTCTGCTCCCATGCCTGCAGCCCCTCCTCCCCATCTTTCTTCACTCTCCATGGTGTCTGCAGAGTTGTTCTCTCACATACTCTCACCCCTCTCTCCGGCTGATCTTGCCCAGCAGTTTTTCCTCCTCCTTAAAAATTTTATCCCAGACATGCTACCACCGTGGCTGATGGGCTCAGCCTTGCCAGTGGCGGGTCCTTCGTGGAGCCGGCTGGCATTGGCTCTCTCGGACACGGAGCAAGCTTCTAGGAGCTTCACACAGAAGGCCCCTGTAGCCTCCCCACTGCCAGAACCTTGCCACGTGAACCCAGTACACAATGAATTCTTCCTGACCGTACCTTCTGCTGTGCCTCCATTACGCACAGCTACACAGCTACAAAGAGCCCCTCTTTGGATAGCTCTTGGCAGCATTAACACTTTCTTACTCTGCTGCTCCTGCTCACTGACAGTTCCATCTTCATGGCCCTCATCTGCCTTCCTGAACTTCCCTTCCCCCCTGTGCCCGTGTCAGCTGGATGGCTTACGGAACTGTGGGAGCCTTTGCACAGCCTCTCTCTTTTCACAGCCCTCGCCAGTCCTCCCACCCTGATGCCAGGGAGCACTTTCGTTCTGCACTTGGCAGAAGTCATTCATGTAGAAATCACTTCATCCCAGTGCCACAGTGCCAGCGCTCAGGCCTGCACCATTTCCCTTTGCAGTCAGTCTTCGGCCCATCCGCTGATGCCTGAGCTCCAAGCAAGCTGACAGGCTCCTGAAGAGACTAGAAGATTTCCAGTCATTTCAATGCGCTCGTACTTCTCCCCCAGCTTGGCTGTAACCGCCAAGGCTGAGACAGCCTTGTACCCTTTGTGCCCATGGAGTCACTGGCACCTGCTTTTCATGTACACATCTGTCACCCTTCCCACTGG
>NW_028113979.1:0-55766 GCF_964289735.1 Phaethon aethereus | reverse complement strand
CTGTCTTGGAGCCAGCTGGCATTGGCTCTCTCAGACACAGGGGAAGCTTCGAGCAGCTTCTCACAGAAGCCACGCCTGGAGCCCCCCTGCTATCAAAACCTCGCCACGCAAACCCAATACACATGCTTTCCTCTTTGCAAATGGCCCCCACAAGGCAAATGCATGCTGAAGTAACACATCCTAAAAGAAGTCACTAGAGCTCTACTAATTGCATTCCCGTATGTGGGGGAGCACAGTAAGGGAATGCAAGCCCGTCAGTTGGGTCCCACAATTTAAGAAGGCTGTGAAGGTCCTTGAATGTGTTCAGAGGAGGCCACTGAGGCTGGAGAAGGGGCTGGAAGGCATGTCCTCTTGGGAGTAGCTGAGGACTCTGGGATTGTCTTGTTTGGAGAGAGGGAGCCCCTCATGGCTCTCTACAGCCTCCTGAGGAGGGGAAGTGCAGAGGGAGGTGCTGATCTCTTCTCTTCTGCCTGGGGTCCAGTGCCTAGGATACATGGGAATGGCTCAAAGCTGTGTCCCCCACGGGAGGTTCCAGACTTGACATGAGGAAACATTTCTTTACCGATAGGCTGCTCAAACCTTGGAACAGGCCTCCTTGAGGGGTGCTCTATGACCCATGCCTGTCAGTGTTGAAGAGGCATGTGGACAATGGCCTCAATAACATGCTTTAACTTTTGCTCAGCCCTGATGTGTTCAGGCAGTTGGACTCAATGGTCATTGTAGGTCCCTTTCAAATCATCCCCTGCCTCCTCTTCTCTTCTTTTTCTTTTTCTTTTTCTTTTTCTTTTTCTTTTTCTTTTTCTTTTTTTTCTTTTTCTTTTTCTTTTTCTTTTTCTTTTTCTTTTTCTTTTTCTTTTTCTTTTTCTTTTTCTTTTTCTTTTTCTTTTTCTTTTTCTTTTTCTTTTTCTTTTTTTTCTTTTTCTTTTTCTTTTTCTTTTTCTTTTTCTTTTTCTTTTTCTTTTTCTTTTTCTTTTTCTTTTTCTTCTCTCTTCTCTTCTCTTCACTTCTCTTCACTTCTGTTCTCTTCTCTTCTCTTTTCTCTCGCCTCTCTTTTTCTGGCTCAGGAGAAGTTGTTCCTGTTTCCTGAAATGTCAGAACTTGAAGAATGAACGCCAGGACCAACCACACAATGGAGGAGAAGAAGAAGAGGTGTGTGGTCCTGTAGGATATTTTCCAAAGTAGGACACCTATTGACGACAAGCATGATTTTTGCCTTCCAAAAGTTGCTCTGCTGTGCTTCTTGGGCAGTGATGCACTAAAAGTGCTCTTGTGCCTGCCCAGTACTTGTATTGCATGGAGGGAGAGCTGAGAAGTGGCAGCTCCAGATGGTACAGCAAGCCTGGAGCCCTTCCAAGCACAGGCTGTTGTGCACAAGCAAGAAGCCCTGGGGAAATGGAGCCAAGGGAAGAGCAAAGCTCGCTCCCGCTAAGAACTTGCAATTGGCAAGAGGCCTGCAGAGAGCCAGGGCACCAGTAGCGCCTTGGAGGTGCAAGAGCAGCAGGCAAGAAGCTCAGCCAAATGGCCCAGAGGAGCCCTGACAAGGGGCTGTCCTCAATGCTAGAGAGGACAAGAAGCATGTCCCGGGGGCCACCCTGTGGGTCTGCCTTGGGAGACTAGAAAGCTTCCTCCCCCCAGATGTGGGGCACGAGGGTCACCTTCATGGAGCAGGAGCAGCAGGCACCTGGCCAAAATGGCCCAAATTGGACCCTGGCAAGGGGCCGTGCTCAGTGCTGCAGAAGGCGGCAAAAACCCCTGGGGACACTTGCTAGCCCACCTTGGGGGAAAAAAAGCCTTCCTCCCCCCAGCTGCAGGGCACGAAGGGCCATCTTTGTGGTGTGTGAACAGCAGGCAGTAACCTAGCTACAAGGGAGCAGAGGAGGCCTGCCCTGCCAAGGGGCCGTGCTCAGTGCTGCAGAGGAAGGCAAAAAACCCCCGGGGGGCAGGGCCAATGTGCCCCGGGGGAAAATTCCTTCCTGACCCCAGAGCTGGCGATCGGCTGTTCCCTGAGCACGTGAGCACAACCTGCCTCCTCGTCCCACCGGCTGCTCACGCCTGCCAGGAGATGCCCAACCTCTATCTATTCTTCCTCAACCTGGACCCGTCTCTGGGGCATGCGAGAGTGGCCAAATGCCCCCACTCTGATTGACCTCGGGGCCAAGAATCCTTCCTGCACCTGGCAGGACACCTGTGGGTGCTCCAAAGCACTGGGACCTCCGGCAACATCTCTGCACCTCGTTTCTTATGGCTGCTGCCACTGGCTCCACAGGAGATGACGATGGTGAGCATGTCTGCAGGGCTCTTCAAGATGGCATTCCCTTGCTCTGGCCACTGCTCTCCAGCTGAAAAGGCCTGAGAGCCTCGGGCACTTTCAGATGTTGCTGCTTGTTCTCACGTCCAGCAGCCTCGTCCAGCCTCTGGGCTTCCTCCCTCAAGCCCCTCCAAGTAATTCCGCTGGCTCCTCCAGGGCTTCCTCTCAGATGTCTTTGGGCTGCTCCAGGGCCAGTTGTGTCCCAGTGGGAGATGCCCCCTTTTTATACTCCCGGGGGCATTGTGACTGCTGCGTTGCCGGGTGGTGGCATTGTGCCACGGGGCTGACAGCGGCACCCATGCACAGCCCCGCCCGCCACAGCCACGCCTGCTGCAGCCACGCCCACCACCCCTCCGCTCAGCATCCTTCAGAGGAAGGCCTTTGGGGTGCTGGCCCCGTGTGCAGGAGGCCCAAGAGGCTCTCGCTGCCCTTGGTGGCCGTGCACTGGGCACAGCTGCTGGATGTCCCTGTCAATTCATCTGTACGTTCAGACTATGGGAACAAGGGCGTTCTCTTGCTTTCCTAGGCATTCATAAGGGCATCCAGGGAGTCAGAGGCATTCGTTTGGGTTGAGGGATGCCAGAGGTGAAAGACAGGGTTCGTTCTTTCTGCCTGAACTCTGCAGAGACGTAGGGAGCATGCATGACTTGCTCACCATTCCTTAGCAATGCCCCAAGGGACATTTGCTACTACACTGTTGATGGTGAGGTCTTCCTCTTGGCAAGAAGTGCTGAGTTGGTTTGTGTCCTCCACTGTCTTTTTCCTTGCACTGCAAGAGCTCTTTTCCTCCTTGGGCCCTCATCCTTGATATCTTTCTTGAAAGCGATGGCAGCCCTCTCAGCCTTTGTCTTGCTCCTTCTAGTCACCTTCTTCTATAGGTCCTCCGTGTCCCTAATTAACCACTTAGCCTTTGTGTGCCTTCACCCCGGATGGCATTTCTCTTTCTTGAACCTGAGGAATGAGAAATGTCCACAGTGGTACAGGTGAGTTCTCACCAGGGTCTTGCACAAGGCTTGCCTTTCCTACAAAAAGATCTTGCCTGACACACGGGAAGGTGTTTGTCTGTATCATACTGGGGGCTCACAGTCACCCTCTGATCTATCACCATGCCTCCAGGAACATTTGCCTACTCTCATCTATCCAAACTGGAGGAGAAAGTCGTGGCACTCCACCTGACCTTACCTATTTCTACAGTGCAGTTCTTCATGCATGGTTTATTGGTGTAGGGGCTATCTATCTCTTCTGCCAGAGCTTCGCTGGTGTGGAGCATGGTGGCCATAGAAAGATACCATGAGATACAGCTTTTTTGGTTCATGGATGCCATGATATGCAGAACACGATGTGGACAATGACTGTATCTTTTGGAGAAGAAAGCCTGTATATCCTGAAGAATGGTTTTCTGCAGCCTAAATTCAAAAGACCTGACCATGAATTTCACTCTTTCATACCTTTGAAGACATCAAATCATGAAGGCTGGAGCCTGAGAGATACGTTAAGGATACTTTCACCCATGAGTAGCCTGCTGGAGTCCAGCTCCACGCTGTCAGCTCCAGCAGGTCCAAGCCTCCACTGACCAGGTGAGCAACGGACACACTGTGTGGGTGTGCTGTGACCATGAAGGCGGTGATATCTGTCTAGGTGCTTTAGAAATGGATGTCTCCTTCTAGGGAAGGAAATCACCACAGCTGGTATAAAATGGGCTTCCATTTGGGAAGTTTCCTCGGAGAAAGGAACAAATCAGTCCAGACACTGAAAAAGCTCCAAGAGAGGAAACACTGGTGGGTCAATGTGATTCAGCTGATGGCACTGCTGCCTGTGGGGATAAGCTTTGCTCTCCAGGAGTGTGAGTACAGGTCAGTGAGTTTTTAAATGAATTCTGCAGGCTTTTAGTGAAGAGGAAGCTTGTTGCTGATAAAGCTGATGTGGGTAAGGAGTTGGTTGGCCAGGTGGCCATCCGACGCTAAAAGGCAACTGCCTCTTTGTAAATGTCCCTACACAGCCTGTAAGACAGCTGCCAAGAAGGGCTGAGGATTTTGCTTTTCATACGCCCTCCTGAAACCACCTGAGAATGTCGCTGTGATGAAATTACTGATGACGTTATTCAGATGCAAGGGAACTTCATTGGGTTTTTTAATTGATAAAAGAAACTAAGAAAAACGCTCTTCTAACATACACTTGGGAATTAGTTTACAAAACTGGTGCAATGGGTGCAGAAAGCTGCCAGTGGGTGTCTGTTCAGTTAAGAATGTCAACATTTTGATACAAGATGCGTGTGAAGAGACAACAGGCCCTTGCATGTGCCCCAGCATGTACCCGATAGAGCAGCAGGCAGAATGAGGCTAGGGGTGGGTCCCCTTGCCAGCAGTGTCCCCTGTCCAGAGGGCTTTTGGGAAGACGACAGTCTTTAAGGAGCAAGGATTTCAAACGACATGGAGTTTGTAAGCTGAAACCTATGTTTTGAGTTACACTTTGGGTTATGCACTGGTAGCCAGTGTTTTTTCAGGCCATGCTGTGGTGTGTTGACCCTGGCTGGAGGCCAGGTGAGCACCAATGCTGCTGGTGGTCACCTGTAATCACTCTCCTCCTCAGCTGGACAGGGCTCATGGGACGAGATAAGGATAGGGAGAGATCATTCAGCATTTACTGTCACAGGCAAAACAGCCTCGACTTGGGGTAAATTAAATTATTACCAAGCAAATCAGAGAAGGATAATGAGAAATAAGAAACAACTCTTAAAAACACCTTCCTCCTGCCCCTCCCTTCTTCCTGGGCTCAACTTTACTCCTGATTTCTTTACCTCCTTTACCTGAGTGGCACAAGAGGATGGGGAAGGGGGGTTGCAGTCACTTCATCACACGTCCTCTCTGCTGCTCCTTCCTCCTCAGGGGGAGGACTCTTCACACTCTTCCCCTGCTCCAGTGTGGGGTCCCTCCCACGGGAGACAGTCCTCTAGGAAATTGTCCAACAGGAGTCCTTCCCACAAGTTCTAGTTCTTCACTAACTGCTCCAGGGTGGGTCCTTTCCACAGGGTGCAGTCCTTGAGGAACAGACTGCTCCAGCGTGGGTCCCCCACAGGCTCACAAGTCCTGCCAGCAAACCTCCTCCAAAGTGGCCTTCTCTCTCCATGGGTCCACAGGTCCTGCCAGGAGCCTGCTCCAGTGTGGGCTTCCCACAGGGTCACAACCTCCTTTGGTCATCCACCTGTTCCGGTGTGGGGTCCTTCACGCACTACAGAGGGATATCTGCTCCAGCAGTAACGTCTACAGGCTGCAGGGGGACAGCCTGCCTCACCATGGTCTTCACCACAGGCTGCACGGGAAGCCCTGCTCCAGCACCTGCAGCACCTCTTCCCCCTCCTTCTTCGCTGACCTTGGTGTCTGCAGAGTTGTTTCTCTCGCATATTCTCACTCTTCTCTACAGCTGCAGTTGCAAAGTTTTTTTCCCCCTTCTTATATCTGTTATCCCAGAGGCTCTACCACCGTCGCTGATGGCCTTGGCCTTGGCCTTGGCCAGCAGCAGGTCTGTCTTGGAGCCAGCTGGCATTGGCTCTCTCAGACACAGAGGAAGCTTCGAGCAGCTTCTCACAGAAGCCACGCCTGGAGCCCCCCTGCTATCAAAACCTCGCCACGCAAACCCAATACACATGCTTTCCTCTTTGCAAATGGCCCCCACAAGGCAAATGCATGCTGAAGTAACACATCCTAAAAGAAGTCACTAGAGCTCTACTAATTGCATTCCCGTATGTGGGGGAGCACAGTAGGGGAATGCAAGCCCGTCAGTTGGGTCCCACAATTTAAGAAGGCTGTGAAGGTCCTTGAATGTGTTCAGAGGAGGCCACTGAGGCTGGAGAAGGGGCTGGAAGGCATGTCCTCTTGGGAGTAGCTGAGGACTCTGGGATTGTCTTGTTTGGAGAGAGGGAGCCCCTCATGGCTCTCTACAGCCTCCTGAGGAGGGGAAGTGCAGAGGGAGGTGCTGATCTCTTCTCTTCTGCCTGGGGTCCAGTGCCTAGGATACATGGGAATGGCTCAAAGCTGTGTCCCCCACGGGAGGTTCCAGACTTGACATGAGGAAACATTTCTTTACCGATAGGCTGCTCAAACCTTGGAACAGGCCTCCTTGAGGGGTGCTCTATGACCCATGCCTGTCAGTGTTGAAGAGGCATGTGGACAATGGCCTCAATAACATGCTTTAACTTTTGCTCAGCCCTGATGTGTTCAGGCAGTTGGACTCAATGATCATTGTAGGTCCCTTTCAAATCATCCCCTGCCTCCTCTTCTCTTCTTTTTCTTTTTCTTTTTCTTTTTCTTTTTCTTTTTCTTTTTCTTTTTCTTTTTCTTTTTCTTTTTCTTTTTCTTTTTCTTTTTCTTTTTCTTTTTCTTTTTCTTTTTCTTTTTCTTTTTCTTTTTCTTCTCTCTTCTCTTCACTTCTCTTCTCTTCTCTTCTCTTTTCTCTCGCCTCTCTTTTTCTGGCTCAGGAGAAGTGGTTCCTGTTTCCTGAAGTGTCAGAACTTGAAGAATGAACGCCAGGACCAACCACACAAAGGAGGAGAAGAAGAAGAGGTGTGTGGTCCTGTACGATATTTTCCAAAGTAGGACACCTATTGACGACAAGCATGATTTTTGCCTTCCAAAAGTTGCTCTGCTGTGCTTCTTGGGCAGTGATGCACTAAAAGTGCTCTTGTGCCTGCCCAGTACTTGTATTGCATGGAGGGAGAGCTGAGAAGTGGCAGCTCCGGATGGTACAGCAAGCCTGGAGCCCTTCCAAGCACAGGCTGTTGTGCACAAGCAAGAAGCCCTGGGGAAATGGAGCCAAGGGAAGAGCAAAGCTCGCTCCCGCTAAGAACTTGCAACTGGCAAGAGGCCTGCAGAGAGCCAGGGCACCAGTAGCGCCTTGGAGGTGCAAGAGCAGCAGGCAAGAAGCTCAGCCAAATGGCCCAGAGGAGCCCTGACAAGGGGCTGTCCTCAATGCTAGAGAGGACAAGAAGCATGTCCCGGGGGCCACCCTGTGGGTCTGCCTTGGGAGACTAGAAAGCTTCCTCCCCCCAGATGTGGGGCACGAGGGTCACCTTCATGGAGCAGGAGCAGCAGGCACCTGGCCAAAATGGCCCAAATTGGACCCTGGCAAGGGGCCGTGCTCAGTGCTGCAGAAGGCGGCAAAAACCCCTGGGGACACTTGCTAGCCCACCTTGGGGGAAAAAAAGCCTTCCTCCCCCCAGCTGCAGGGCACGAAGGGCCATCTTTGTGGTGTGTGAACAGCAGGTAGTAACCTAGCTACAAGGGAGCAGAGGAGGCCTGCCCTGGCAAGGGGCCGTGCTCAGTGCTGCAGAGGAAGGCAAAAAACCCCCGGGGGGCAGGGCCAATGTGCCCCGGGGGAAAATTCCTTCCTGACCCCAGAGCTGGCGATCGGCTGTTCCCTGAGCACGTGAGCACAACCTGCCTCCTCGTCCCACCGGCTGCTCACGCCTGCCAGGAGATGCCCAACCTCTATCTATTCTTCCTCAACCTGGACCCGTCTCTGGGGCATGCGAGAGTGGCCAAATGCCCCCACTCTGATTGACCTCGGGGCCAAGAATCCTTCCTGCACCTGGCAGGACACCTGTGGGTGCTCCAAAGCACTGGGACCTCCGGCAACATCTCTGCACCTCGTTTCTTATGGCTGCTGCCACTGGCTCCACAGGAGATGACGATGGTGAGCATGTCTGCAGGGCTCTTCAAGATGGCATTCCCTTGCTCTGGCCACTGCTCTCCAGCTGAAAAGGCCTGAGAGCCTCGGGCACTTTCAGATGTTGCTGCTTGTTCTCACGTCCAGCAGCCTCGTCCAGCCTCTGGGCTTCCTCCCTCAAGCCCCTCCAAGTAATTCCGCTGGCTCCTCCAGGGCTTCCTCTCAGATGTCTTTGGGCTGCTCCAGGGCCAGTTGTGTCCCAGTGGGAGATGCCCCCTTTTTATACTCCCGGGGGCATTGTGACTGCTGCGTTGCCGGGTGGTGGCATTGTGCCACGGGGCTGACAGCGGCACCCATGCACAGCCCCGCCCGCCACAGCCACGCCTGCTGCAGCCACGCCCACCACCCCTCCGCTCAGCATCCTTCAGAGGAAGGCCTTTGGGGTGCTGGCCCCGTGTGCAGGAGGCCCAAGAGGCTCTCGCTGCCCTTGGTGGCCGTGCACTGGGCACAGCTGCTGGATGTCCCTGTCAATTCATCTGTACGTTCAGACTATGGGAACAAGGGCGTTCTCTTGCTTTCCTAGGCATTCATAAGGGCATCCAGGGAGTCAGAGGCATTCATTTGGGTTGAGGGATGCCAGAGGTGAAAGACAGGGTTCGTTCTTTCTGCCTGAACTCTGCAGAGACGTAGGGAGCATGCATGACTTGCTCACCATTCCTTAGCAATGCCCCAAGGGACATTTGCTACTACACTGTTGATGGTGAGGTCTTCCTCTTGGCAAGAAGTGCTGAGTTGGTTTGTGTCCTCCACTGTCTTTTTCCTTGCACTGCAAGAGCTCTTTTCCTCCTTGGGCCCTCATCCTTGATATCTTTCTTGAAAGCGATGGCAGCCCTCTCAGCCTTTGTCTTGCTCCTTCTAGTCACCTTCTTCTATAGGTCCTCCGTGTCCCTAATTAACCACTTAGCCTTTGTGTGCCTTCACCCCGGATGGCATTTCTCTTTCTTGAACCTGAGGAATGAGAAATGTCCATAGTGGTACAGGTGAGTTCTCACCAGGGTCTTGCACAAGGCTTGCCTTTCCTACAAAAAGATCTTGCCTGACACACAGGAAGGTGTTTGTCTGTATCATACTGGGGGCTCACAGTCACCCTCTGATCTATCACCATGCCTCCAGGAACATTTGCCTACTCTCATCTATCCAAACTGGAGGAGAAAGTCGTGGCACTCCACCTGACCTTACCTATTTCTACAGTGCAGTTCTTCATGCATGGTTTATTGGTGTAGGGGCTATCTATCTCTTCTGCCAGAGCTTCGCTGGTGTGGAGCATGGTGGCCATAGAAAGATACCATGAGATACAGCTTTTTTGGTTCATGGATGCCATGATATGCAGAACACGATGTGGACAATGACTGTATCTTTTGGAGAAGAAAGCCTGTATATCCTGAAGAATGGTTTTCTGCAGCCTAAATTCAAAAGACCTGACCATGAATTTCACTCTTTCATACCTTTGAAGACATCAAATCATGAAGGCTGGAGCCTGAGAGATACGTTAAGGATACTTTCACCCATGAGTAGCCTGCTGGAGTCCAGCTCCACGCTGTCAGCTCCAGCAGGTCCAAGCCTCCACTGACCAGGTGAGCAACGGACACACTGTGTGGGTGTGCTGTGACCATGAAGGCGGTGATATCTGTCTAGGTGCTTTAGAAATGGATGTCTCCTTCTAGGGAAGGAAATCACCACAGCTGGTATAAAATGGGCTTCCATTTGGGAAGTTTCCTCGGAGAAAGGAACAAATCAGTCCAGACACTGAAAAAGCTCCAAGAGAGGAAACACTGGTGGGTCAATGTGATTCAGCTGATGGCACTGCTGCCTGTGGGGATAAGCTTTGCTCTCCAGGAGTGTGAGTACAGGTCAGTGAGTTTTTAAATGAATTCTGCAGGCTTTTAGTGAAGAGGAAGCTTGTTGCTGATAATGCTGATGTGGGTAAGGAGTTGGTTGGCCAGGTGGCCATCCGACGCTAAAAGGCAACTGCCTCTTTGTAAATGTCCCTACACAGCCTGTAAGACAGCTGCCAAGAAGGGCTGAGGATTTTGCTTTTCATACGCCCTCCTGAAACCACCTGAGAATGTCGCTGTGATGAAATTACTGATGACGTTATTCAGATGCAAGGGAACTTCATTGGGTTTTTTAATTGATAAAAGAAACTAAGAAAAACGCTCTTCTAACATACACTTGGGAATTAGTTTACAAAACTGGTGCAATGGGTGCAGAAAGCTGCCAGTGGGTGTCTGTTCAGTTAAGAATGTCAACATTTTGATACAAGATGCGTGTGAAGAGACAACAGGCCCTTGCATGTGCCCCAGCATGTACCCGATAGAGCAGCAGGCAGAATGAGGCTAGGGGTGGGTCCCCTTGCCAGCAGTGTCCCCTGTCCAGAGGGCTTTTGGGAAGACGACAGTCTTTAAGGAGCAAGGATTTCAAACGACATGGAGTTTGTAAGCTGAAACCTATGTTTTGAGTTACACTTTGGGTTATGCACTGGTAGCCAGTGTTTTTTCAGGCCATGCTGTGGTGTGTTGACCCTGGCTGGAGGCCAGGTGAGCACCAATGCTGCTGGTGGTCACCTGTAATCACTCTCCTCCTCAGCTGGACAGGGCTCATGGGACGAGATAAGGATAGGGAGAGATCATTCAGCATTTACTGTCACAGGCAAAACAGCCTCGACTTGGGGTAAATTAAATTATTACCAAGCAAATCAGAGAAGGATAATGAGAAATAAGAAACAACTCTTAAAAACACCTTCCTCCTGCCCCTCCCTTCTTCCTGGGCTCAACTTTACTCCTGATTTCTTTACCTCCTTTACCTGAGTGGCACAAGAGGATGGGGAAGGGGGGTTGCAGTCACTTCATCACACGTCCTCTCTGCTGCTCCTTCCTCCTCAGGGAGAGGACTCTTCACACTCTTCCCCTGCTCCAGTGTGGGGTCCCTCCCACGGGAGACAGTGCTCTAGGAAATTGTCCAACAGGAGTCCTTCCCACAAGTTCTAGTTCTTCACTAACTGCTCCAGGGTGGGTCCTTTCCACAGGGTGCAGTCCTTGAGGAACAGACTGCTCCAGCGTGGGTCCCCCACAGGCTCACAAGTCCTGCCAGCAAACCTCCTCCAAAGTGGCCTTCTCTCTCCATGGGTCCACAGGTCCTGCCAGGAGCCTGCTCCAGTGTGGGCTTCCCACAGGGTCACAACCTCCTTTGGTCATCCACCTGTTCCGGTGTGGGGTCCTTCACACACTACAGAGGGATATCTGCTCCAGCAGTAACGTCTACAGGCTGCAGGGGGACAGCCTGCCTCACCATGGTCTTCACCACAGGCTGCACGGGAAGCCCTGCTCCAGCACCTGCAGCACCTCTTCCCCCTCCTTCTTCGCTGACCTTGGTGTCTGCAGAGTTGTTTCTCTCGCATATTCTCACTCTTCTCTACAGCTGCAGTTGCAAAGTTTTTTTCCCCCTTCTTATATCTGTTATCCCAGAGGCTCTACCACCGTCGCTGATGGCCTTGGCCTTGGCCTTGGCCTTGGCCAGCAGCAGGTCTGTCTTGGAGCCAGCTGGCATTGGCTCTCTCAGACACAGGGGAAGCTTCGAGCAGCTTCTCACAGAAGCCACGCCTGGAGCCCCCCTGCTATCAAAACCTCGCCACGCAAACCCAATACACATGCTTTCCTCTTTGCAAATGGCCCCCACAAGGCAAATGCATGCTGAAGTAACACATCCTAAAAGAAGTCACTAGAGCTCTACTAATTGCATTCCCGTATGTGGGGGAGCACAGTAGGGGAATGCAAGCCCGTCAGTTGGGTCCCACAATTTAAGAAGGCTGTGAAGGTCCTTGAATGTGTTCAGAGGAGGCCACTGAGGCTGGAGAAGGGGCTGGAAGGCATGTCCTCTTGGGAGTAGCTGAGGACTCTGGGATTGTCTTGTTTGGAGAGAGGGAGCCCCTCATGGCTCTCTACAGCCTCCTGAGGAGGGGAAGTGCAGAGGGAGGTGCTGATCTCTTCTCTTCTGCCTGGGGTCCAGTGCCTAGGATACATGGGAATGGCTCAAAGCTGTGTCCCCCACGGGAGGTTCCAGACTTGACATGAGGAAACATTTCTTTACCGATAGGCTGCTCAAACCTTGGAACAGGCCTCCTTGAGGGGTGCTCTATGACCCATGCCTGTCAGTGTTGAAGAGGCATGTGGACAATGGCCTCAATAACATGCTTTAACTTTTGCTCAGCCCTGATGTGTTCAGGCAGTTGGACTCAATGATCATTGTAGGTCCCTTTCAAATCATCCCCTGCCTCCTCTTCTCTTCTTTTTCTTTTTCTTTTTCTTTTTCTTTTTCTTTTTCTTTTTCTTTTTCTTTTTCTTTTTCTTTTTCTTTTTCTTTTTCTTTTTCTTTTTCTTTTTCTTTTTCTTTTTCTTTTTCTTTTTCTTTTTCTTTTTCTTCTCTCTTCTCTTCTCTTCACTTCTCTTCACTTCTCTTCTCTTCTCTTCTCTTCTCTTTTCTCTCGCCTCTCTTTTTCTGGCTCAGGAGAAGTGGTTCCTGTTTCCTGAAGTGTCAGAACTTGAAGAATGAACGCCAGGACCAACCACACAATGGAGGAGAAGAAGAAGAGGTGTGTGGTCCTGTAGGATATTTTCCAAAGTAGGACACCTATTGATGACAAGCATGATTTTTGCCTTCCAAAAGTTGCTCTGCTGTGCTTCTTGGGCAGTGATGCACTAAAAGTGCTCTTGTGCCTGCCCAGTACTTGTATTGCATGGAGGGAGAGCTGAGAAGTGGCAGCTCCGGATGGTACAGCAAGCCTGGAGCCCTTCCAAGCACAGGCTGTTGTGCACAAGCAAGAAGCCCTGGGGAAATGGAGCCAAGGGAAGAGCAAAGCTCGCTCCCGCTAAGAACTTGCAATTGGCAAGAGGCCTGCAGAGAGCCAGGGCACCAGTAGCGCCTTGGAGGTGCAAGAGCAGCAGGCAAGAAGCTCAGCCAAATGGCCCAGAGGAGCCCTGACAAGGGGCTGTCCTCAATGCTAGAGAGGACAAGAAGCATGTCCCGGGGGCCACCCTGTGGGTCTGCCTTGGGAGACTAGAAAGCTTCCTCCCCCCAGATGTGGGGCACGAGGGTCACCTTCATGGAGCAGGAGCAGCAGGCACCTGGCCAAAATGGCCCAAATTGGACCCTGGCAAGGGGCCGTGCTCAGTGCTGCAGAAGGCGGCAAAAACCCCTGGGGACACTTGCTAGCCCACCTTGGGGGAAAAAAAGCCTTCCTCCCCCCAGCTGCAGGGCACGAAGGGCCATCTTTGTGGTGTGTGAACAGCAGGCAGTAACCTAGCTACAAGGGAGCAGAGGAGGCCTGCCCTGGCAAGGGGCCGTGCTCAGTGCTGCAGAGGAAGGCAAAAAACCCCCGGGGGGCAGGGCCAATGTGCCCCGGGGGAAAATTCCTTCCTGACCCCAGAGCTGGCGATCGGCTGTTCCCTGAGCACGTGAGCACAACCTGCCTCCTCGTCCCACCGGCTGCTCACGCCTGCCAGGAGATGCCCAACCTCTATCTATTCTTCCTCAACCTGGACCTGTCTCTGGGGCATGCGAGAGTGGCCAAATGCCCCCACTCTAATTGACCTCGGGGCCAAGAATCCTTCCTGCACCTGGCAGGACACCTGTGGGTGCTCCAAAGCACTGGGACCTCCGGCAACATCTCTGCACCTCGTTTCTTATGGCTGCTGCCACTGGCTCCACAGGAGATGACGATGGTGAGCATGTCTGCAGGGCTCTTCAAGATGGCATTCCCTTGCTCTGGCCACTGCTCTCCAGCTGAAAAGGCCTGAGAGCCTCGGGCACTTTCAGATGTTGCTGCTTGTTCTCACGTCCAGCAGCCTCGTCCAGCCTCTGGGCTTCCTCCCTCAAGCCCCTCCAAGTAATTCCGCTGGCTCCTCCAGGGCTTCCTCTCAGATGTCTTTGGGCTGCTCCAGGGCCAGTTGTGTCCCAGTGGGAGATGCCCCCTTTTTATACTCCCGGGGGCATTGTGACTGCTGCGTTGCCGGGTGGTGGCATTGTGCCACGGGGCTGACAGCGGCACCCATGCACAGCCCCGCCCGCCACAGCCACGCCTGCTGCAGCCACGCCCACCACCCCTCCGCTCAGCATCCTTCAGAGGAAGGCCTTTGGGGTGCTGGCCCCGTGTGCAGGAGGCCCAAGAGGCTCTCGCTGCCCTTGGTGGCCGTGCACTGGGCACAGCTGCTGGATGTCCCTGTCAATTCATCTGTACGTTCAGACTATGGGAACAAGGGCGTTCTCTTGCTTTCCTAGGCATTCATAAGGGCATCCAGGGAGTCAGAGGCATTCGTTTGGGTTGAGGGATGCCAGAGGTGAAAGACAGGGTTCGTTCTTTCTGCCTGAACTCTGCAGAGACGTAGGGAGCATGCATGACTTGCTCACCATTCCTTAGCAATGCCCCAAGGGACATTTGCTACTACACTGTTGATGGTGAGGTCTTCCTCTTGGCAAGAAGTGCTGAGTTGGTTTGTGTCCTCCACTGTCTTTTTCCTTGCACTGCAAGAGCTCTTTTCCTCCTTGGGCCCTCATCCTTGATATCTTTCTTGAAAGCGATGGCAGCCCTCTCAGCCTTTGTCTTGCTCCTTCTAGTCACCTTCTTCTATAGGTCCTCCGTGTCCCTAATTAACCACTTAGCCTTTGTGTGCCTTCACCCCGGATGGCATTTCTCTTTCTTGAACCTGAGGAATGAGAAATGTCCATAGTGGTACAGGTGAGTTCTCACCAGGGTCTTGCACAAGGCTTGCCTTTCCTACAAAAAGATCTTGCCTGACACACAGGAAGGTGTTTGTCTGTATCATACTGGGGGCTCACAGTCACCCTCTGATCTATCACCATGCCTCCAGGAACATTTGCCTACTCTCATCTATCCAAACTGGAGGAGAAAGTCGTGGCACTCCACCTGACCTTACCTATTTCTACAGTGCAGTTCTTCATGCATGGTTTATTGGTGTAGGGGCTATCTATCTCTTCTGCCAGAGCTTCGCTGGTGTGGAGCATGGTGGCCATAGAAAGATACCATGAGATACAGCTTTTTTGGTTCATGGATGCCATGATATGCAGAACACGATGTGGACAATGACTGTATCTTTTGGAGAAGAAAGCCTGTATATCCTGAAGAATGGTTTTCTGCAGCCTAAATTCAAAAGACCTGACCATGAATTTCACTCTTTCATACCTTTGAAGACATCAAATCATGAAGGCTGGAGCCTGAGAGATACGTTAAGGATACTTTCACCCATGAGTAGCCTGCTGGAGTCCAGCTCCACGCTGTCAGCTCCAGCAGGTCCAAGCCTCCACTGACCAGGTGAGCAACGGACACACTGTGTGGGTGTGCTGTGACCATGAAGGCGGTGATATCTGTCTAGGTGCTTTAGAAATGGATGTCTCCTTCTAGGGAAGGAAATCACCACAGCTGGTATAAAATGGGCTTCCATTTTGGAAGTTTCCTCGGAGAAAGGAACAAATCAGTCCAGACACTGAAAAAGCTCCAAGAGAGGAAACACTGGTGGGTCAATGTGATTCAGCTGATGGCACTGCTGCCTGTGGGGATAAGCTTTGCTCTCCAGGAGTGTGAGTACAGGTCAGTGAGTTTTTAAATGAATTCTGCAGGCTTTTAGTGAAGAGGAAGCTTGTTGCTGATAATGCTGATGTGGGTAAGGAGTTGGTTGGCCAGGTGGCCATCCGACGCTAAAAGGCAACTGCCTCTTTGTAAATGTCCCTACACAGCCTGTAAGACAGCTGCCAAGAAGGGCTGAGGATTTTGCTTTTCATACGCCCTCCTGAAACCACCTGAGAATGTCGCTGTGATGAAATTACTGATGACGTTATTCAGATGCAAGGGAACTTCATTGGGTTTTTTAATTGATAAAAGAAACTAAGAAAAACGCTCTTCTAACATACACTTGGTAATTAGTTTACAAAACTGGTGCAATGGGTGCAGAAAGCTGCCAGTGGGTGTCTGTTCAGTTAAGAATGTCAACATTTTGATACAAGATGCGTGTGAAGAGACAACAGGCCCTTGCATGTGCCCCAGCATGTACCCGATAGAGCAGCAGGCAGAATGAGGCTAGGGGTGGGTCCCCTTGCCAGCAGTGTCCCCTGTCCAGAGGGCTTTTGGGAAGACGACAGTCTTTAAGGAGCAAGGATTTCAAACGACATGGAGTTTGTAAGCTGAAACCTATGTTTTGAGTTACACTTTGGGTTATGCACTGGTAGCCAGTGTTTTTTCAGGCCATGCTGTGGTGTGTTGACCCTGGCTGGAGGCCAGGTGAGCACCAATGCTGCTGGTGGTCACCTGTAATCACTCTCCTCCTCAGCTGGACAGGGCTCATGGGACGAGATAAGGATAGGGAGAGATCATTCAGCATTTACTGTCACAGGCAAAACAGCCTCGACTTGGGGTAAATTAAATTATTACCAAGCAAATCAGAGAAGGATAATGAGAAATAAGAAACAACTCTTAAAAACACCTTCCTCCTGCCCCTCCCTTCTTCCTGGGCTCAACTTTACTCCTGATTTCTTTACCTCCTTTACCTGAGTGGCACAAGAGGATGGGGAAGGGGGGTTGCAGTCACTTCATCACACGTCCTCTCTGCTGCTCCTTCCTCCTCAGGGGGAGGACTCTTCACACTCTTCCCCTGCTCCAGTGTGGGGTCCCTCCCACGGGAGACAGTCCTCTAGGAAATTGTCCAACAGGAGTCCTTCCCACAAGTTCTAGTTCTTCACTAACTGCTCCAGGGTGGGTCCTTTCCACAGGGTGCAGTCCTTGAGGAACAGACTGCTCCAGCGTGGGTCCCCCACAGGCTCACAAGTCCTGCCAGCAAACCTCCTCCAAAGTGGCCTTCTCTCTCCATGGGTCCACAGGTCCTGCCAGGAGCCTGCTCCAGTGTGGGCTTCCCACAGGGTCACAACCTCCTTTGGTCATCCACCTGTTCCGGTGTGGGGTCCTTCACGCACTACAGAGGGATATCTGCTCCACCAGTAACGTCTACAGGCTGCAGGGGGACAGCCTGCCTCACCATGGTCTTCACCACAGGCTGCACGGGAAGCCCTGCTCCAGCACCTGCAGCACCTCTTCCCCCTCCTTCTTCGCTGACCTTGGTGTCTGCAGAGTTGTTTCTCTCGCATATTCTCACTCTTCTCTACAGCTGCAGTTGCAAAGTTTTTTTCCCCCTTCTTATATCTGTTATCCCAGAGGCTCTACCACCGTCGCTGATGGCCTTGGCCTTGGCCTTGGCCAGCAGCAGGTCTGTCTTGGAGCCAGCTGGCATTGGCTCTCTCAGACACAGAGGAAGCTTCGAGCAGCTTCTCACAGAAGCCACGCCTGGAGCCCCCCTGCTATCAAAACCTCGCCACGCAAACCCAATACACATGCTTTCCTCTTTGCAAATGGCCCCCACAAGGCAAATGCATGCTGAAGTAACACATCCTAAAAGAAGTCACTAGAGCTCTACTAATTGCATTCCCGTATGTGGGGGAGCACAGTAGGGGAATGCAAGCCCGTCAGTTGGGTCCCACAATTTAAGAAGGCTGTGAAGGTCCTTGAATGTGTTCAGAGGAGGCCACTGAGGCTGGAGAAGGGGCTGGAAGGCATGTCCTCTTGGGAGTAGCTGAGGACTCTGGGATTGTCTTGTTTGGAGAGAGGGAGCCCCTCATGGCTCTCTACAGCCTCCTGAGGAGGGGAAGTGCAGAGGGAGGTGCTGATCTCTTCTCTTCTGCCTGGGGTCCAGTGCCTAGGATACATGGGAATGGCTCAAAGCTGTGTCCCCCACGGGAGGTTCCAGACTTGACATGAGGAAACATTTCTTTACCGATAGGCTGCTCAAACCTTGGAACAGGCCTCCTTGAGGGGTGCTCTATGACCCATGCCTGTCAGTGTTGAAGAGGCATGTGGACAATGGCCTCAATAACATGCTTTAACTTTTGCTCAGCCCTGATGTGTTCAGGCAGTTGGACTCAATGATCATTGTAGGTCCCTTTCAAATCATCCCCTGCCTCCTCTTCTCTTCTTTTTCTTTTTCTTTTTCTTTTTCTTTTTCTTTTTCTTTTTCTTTTTCTTTTTCTTTTTCTTTTTCTTTTTCTTTTTCTTTTTCTTTTTCTTTTTCTTTTTCTTTTTCTTTTTCTTTTTCTTCTCTCTTCTCTTCTCTTCACTTCTCTTCACTTCTCTTCTCTTCTCTTCTCTTTTCTCTCGCCTCTCTTTTTCTGGCTCAGGAGAAGTGGTTCCTGTTTCCTGAAGTGTCAGAACTTGAAGAATGAACGCCAGGACCAACCACACAATGGAGGAGAAGAAGAAGAGGTGTGTGGTCCTGTAGGATATTTTCCAAAGTAGGACACCTATTGACGACAAGCATGATTTTTGCCTTCCAAAAGTTGCTCTGCTGTGCTTCTTGGGCAGTGATGCACTAAAAGTGCTCTTGTGCCTGCCCAGTACTTGTATTGCATGGAGGGAGAGCTGAGAAGTGGCAGCTCCGGATGGTACAGCAAGCCTGGAGCCCTTCCAAGCACAGGCTGTTGTGCACAAGCAAGAAGCCCTGGGGAAATGGAGCCAAGGGAAGAGCAAAGCTCGCTCCCGCTAAGAACTTGCAATTGGCAAGAGGCCTGCAGAGAGCCAGGGCACCAGTAGCGCCTTGGAGGTGCAAGAGCAGCAGGCAAGAAGCTCAGCCAAATGGCCCAGAGGAGCCCTGACAAGGGGCTGTCCTCAATGCTAGAGAGGACAAGAAGCATGTCCCGGGGGCCACCCTGTGGGTCTGCCTTGGGAGACTAGAAAGCTTCCTCCCCCCAGATGTGGGGCACGAGGGTCACCTTCATGGAGCAGGAGCAGCAGGCACCTGGCCAAAATGGCCCAAATTGGACCCTGGCAAGGGGCCGTGCTCAGTGCTGCAGAAGGCGGCAAAAACCCCTGGGGACACTTGCTAGCCCACCTTGGGGGAAAAAAAGCCTTCCTCCCCCCAGCTGCAGGGCACGAAGGGCCATCTTTGTGGTGTGTGAACAGCAGGCAGTAACCTAGCTACAAGGGAGCAGAGGAGGCCTGCCCTGGCAAGGGGCCGTGCTCAGTGCTGCAGAGGAAGGCAAAAAACCCCCGGGGGGCAGGGCCAATGTGCCCCGGGGGAAAATTCCTTCCTGACCCCAGAGCTGGCGATCGGCTGTTCCCTGAGCACGTGAGCACAACCTGCCTCCTCGTCCCACCGGCTGCTCACGCCTGCCAGGAGATGCCCAACCTCTATCTATTCTTCCTCAACCTGGACCCGTCTCTGGGGCATGCGAGAGTGGCCAAATGCCCCCACTCTGATTGACCTCGGGGCCAAGAATCCTTCCTGCACCTGGCAGGACACCTGTGGGTGCTCCAAAGCACTGGGACCTCCGGCAACATCTCTGCACCTCGTTTCTTATGGCTGCTGCCACTGGCTCCACAGGAGATGACGATGGTGAGCATGTCTGCAGGGCTCTTCAAGATGGCATTCCCTTGCTCTGGCCACTGCTCTCCAGCTGAAAAGGCCTGAGAGCCTCGGGCACTTTCAGATGTTGCTGCTTGTTCTCACGTCCAGCAGCCTCGTCCAGCCTCTGGGCTTCCTCCCTCAAGCCCCTCCAAGTAATTCCGCTGGCTCCTCCAGGGCTTCCTCTCAGATGTCTTTGGGCTGCTCCAGGGCCAGTTGTGTCCCAGTGGGAGATGCCCCCTTTTTATACTCCCGGGGGCATTGTGACTGCTGCGTTGCCGGGTGGTGGCATTGTGCCACGGGGCTGACAGCGGCACCCATGCACAGCCCCGCCCGCCACAGCCACGCCTGCTGCAGCCACGCCCACCACCCCTCCGCTCAGCATCCTTCAGAGGAAGGCCTTTGGGGTGCTGGCCCCGTGTGCAGGAGGCCCAAGAGGCTCTCGCTGCCCTTGGTGGCCGTGCACTGGGCACAGCTGCTGGATGTCCCTGTCAATTCATCTGTACGTTCAGACTATGGGAACAAGGGCGTTCTATTGATTTCCTAGGCATTCATAAGGGCATCCAGGGAGTCAGAGGCATTCGTTTGGGTTGAGGGATGCCAGAGGTGAAAGACAGGGTTCGTTCTTTCTGCCTGAACTCTGCAGAGACGTAGGGAGCATGCATGACTTGCTCACCATTCCTTAGCAATGCCCCAAGGGACATTTGCTACTACACTGTTGATGGTGAGGTCTTCCTCTTGGCAAGAAGTGCTGAGTTGGTTTGTGTCCTCCACTGTCTTTTTCCTTGCACTGCAAGAGCTCTTTTCCTCCTTGGGCCCTCATCCTTGATATCTTTCTTGAAAGCGATGGCAGCCCTCTCAGCCTTTGTCTTGCTCCTTCTAGTCACCTTCTTCTATAGGTCCTCCGTGTCCCTAATTAACCACTTAGCCTTTGTGTGCCTTCACCCCGGATGGCATTTCTCTTTCTTGAACCTGAGGAATGAGAAATGTCCATAGTGGTACAGGTGAGTTCTCACCAGGGTCTTGCACAAGGCTTGCCTTTCCTACAAAAAGATCTTGCCTGACACACAGGAAGGTGTTTGTCTGTATCATACTGGGGGCTCACAGTCACCCTCTGATCTATCACCATGCCTCCAGGAACATTTGCCTACTCTCATCTATCCAAACTGGAGGAGAAAGTCGTGGCACTCCACCTGACCTTACCTATTTCTACAGTGCAGTTCTTCATGCATGGTTTATTGGTGTAGGGGCTATCTATCTCTTCTGCCAGAGCTTCGCTGGTGTGGAGCATGGTGGCCATAGAAAGATACCATGAGATACAGCTTTTTTGGTTCATGGATGCCATGATATGCAGAACACGATGTGGACAATGACTGTATCTTTTGGAGAAGAAAGCCTGTATATCCTGAAGAATGGTTTTCTGCAGCCTAAATTCAAAAGACCTGACCATGAATTTCACTCTTTCATATCTTTGAAGACATCAAATCATGAAGGCTGGAGCCTGAGAGATACGTTAAGGATACTTTCACCCATGAGTAGCCTGCTGGAGTCCAGCTCCACGCTGTCAGCTCCAGCAGGTCCAAGCCTCCACTGACCAGGTGAGCAACGGACACACTGTGTGGGTGTGCTGTGACCATGAAGGCGGTGATATCTGTCTAGGTGCTTTAGAAATGGATGTCTCCTTCTAGGGAAGGAAATCACCACAGCTGGTATAAAATGGGCTTCCATTTTGGAATTTTCCTCGGAGAAAGGAACAAATCAGTCCAGACACTGAAAAAGCTCCAAGAGAGGAAACACTGGTGGGTCAATGTGATTCAGCTGATGGCACTGCTGCCTGTGGGGATAAGCTTTGCTCTCCAGGAGTGTGAGTACAGGTCAGTGAGTTTTTAAATGAATTCTGCAGGCTTTTAGTGAAGAGGAAGCTTGTTGCTGATAATGCTGATGTGGGTAAGGAGTTGGTTGGCCAGGTGGCCATCCGACGCTAAAAGGCAACTGCCTCTTTGTAAATGTCCCTACACAGCCTGTAAGACAGCTGCCAAGAAGGGCTGAGGATTTTGCTTTTCATACGCCCTCCTGAAACCACCTGAGAATGTCGCTGTGATGAAATTACTGATGACGTTATTCAGATGCAAGGGAACTTCATTGGGTTTTTTAATTGATAAAAGAAACTAAGAAAAACGCTCTTCTAACATACACTTGGGAATTAGTTTACAAAACTGGTGCAATGGGTGCAGAAAGCTGCCAGTGGGTGTCTGTTCAGTTAAGAATGTCAACATTTTGATACAAGATGCGTGTGAAGAGACAACAGGCCCTTGCATGTGCCCCAGCATGTACCCGATAGAGCAGCAGGCAGAATGAGGCTAGGGGTGGGTCCCCTTGCCAGCAGTGTCCCCTGTCCAGAGGGCTTTTGGGAAGACGACAGTCTTTAAGGAGCAAGGATTTCAAACGACATGGAGTTTGTAAGCTGAAACCTATGTTTTGAGTTACACTTTGGGTTATGCACTGGTAGCCAGTGTTTTTTCAGGCCATGCTGTGGTGTGTTGACCCTGGCTGGAGGCCAGGTGAGCACCAATGCTGCTGGTGGTCACCTGTAATCACTCTCCTCCTCAGCTGGACAGGGCTCATGGGACGAGATAAGGATAGGGAGAGATCATTCAGCATTTACTGTCACAGGCAAAACAGCCTCGACTTGGGGTAAATTAAATTATTACCAAGCAAATCAGAGAAGGATAATGAGAAATAAGAAACAACTCTTAAAAACACCTTCCTCCTGCCCCTCCCTTCTTCCTGGGCTCAACTTTACTCCTGATTTCTTTACCTCCTTTACCTGAGTGGCACAAGAGGATGGGGAAGGGGGGTTGCAGTCACTTCATCACACGTCCTCTCTGCTGCTCCTTCCTCCTCAGGGAGAGGACTCTTCACACTCTTCCCCTGCTCCAGTGTGGGGTCCCTCCCACGGGAGACAGTCCTCTAGGAAATTGTCCAACAGGAGTCCTTCCCACAAGTTCTAGTTCTTCACTAACTGCTCCAGGGTGGGTCCTTTCCACAGGGTGCAGTCCTTGAGGAACAGACTGCTCCAGCGTGGGTCCCCCACAGGCTCACAAGTCCTGCCAGCAAACCTCCTCCAAAGTGGCCTTCTCTCTCCATGGGTCCACAGGTCCTGCCAGGAGCCTGCTCCAGTGTGGGCTTCCCACAGGGTCACAACCTGCTTTGGTCATCCACCTGTTCCGGTGTGGGGTCCTTCACGCACTACAGAGGGATATCTGCTCCAGCAGTAACGTCTACAGGCTGCAGGGGGACAGCCTGCCTCACCATGGTCTTCACCACAGGCTGCACGGGAAGCCCTGCTCCAGCACCTGCAGCACCTCTTCCCCCTCCTTCTTCGCTGACCTTGGTGTCTGCAGAGTTGTTTCTCTCGCATATTCTCACTCTTCTCTACAGCTGCAGTTGCAAAGTTTTTTTCCCCCTTCTTATATCTGTTATCCCAGAGGCTCTACCACCGTCGCTGATGGCCTTGGCCTTGGCCTTGGCCTTGGCCAGCAGCAGGTCTGTCTTGGAGCCAGCTGGCATTGGCTCTCTCAGACACAGGGGAAGCTTCGAGCAGCTTCTCACAGAAGCCACGCCTGGAGCCCCCCTGCTATCAAAACCTCGCCACGCAAACCCAATACACATGCTTTCCTCTTTGCAAATGGCCCCCACAAGGCAAATGCATGCTGAAGTAACACATCCTAAAAGAAGTCACTAGAGCTGTACTAATTGCATTCCCGTATGTGGGGGAGCACAGTAGGGGAATGCAAGCCCGTCAGTTGGGTCCCACAATTTAAGAAGGCTGTGAAGGTCCTTGAATGTGTTCAGAGGAGGCCACTGAGGCTGGAGAAGGGGCTGGAAGGCATGTCCTCTTGGGAGTAGCTGAGGACTCTGGGATTGTCTTGTTTGGAGAGAGGGAGCCCCTCATGGCTCTCTACAGCCTCCTGAGGAGGGGAAGTGCAGAGGGAGGTGCTGATCTCTTCTCTTCTGCCTGGGGTCCAGTGCCTAGGATACATGGGAATGGCTCAAAGCTGTGTCCCCCACGGGAGGTTCCAGACTTGACATGAGGAAACATTTCTTTACCGATAGGCTGCTCAAACCTTGGAACAGGCCTCCTTGAGGGGTGCTCTATGACCCATGACTGTCAGTGTTGAAGAGGCATGTGGACAATGGCCTCAATAACATGCTTTAACTTTTGGTCAGCCCTGATGTGTTCAGGCAGTTGGACTCAATGATCATTGTAGGTCCCTTTCAAATCATCCCCTGCCTCCTCTACTCTTCTTTTTCTTTTTCTTTTTCTTTTTCTTTTTCTTTTTCTTTTTCTTTTTCTTTTTCTTTTTCTTTTTCTTTTTCTTTTTCTTTTTCTTTTTCTTTTTCTTTTTCTTTTTCTTTTTCTTTTTCTTTTTCTTTTTCTTTTTTTTCTTTTTCTTTTTCTTTTTCTTTTTCTTTTTCTTTTTCTTTTTCTTTTTCTTTTTCTTCTCTCTTCTCTTCTCTTCACTTCTCTTCACTTCTCTTCTCTTCTCTTCTCTTTTCTCTCGCCTCTCTTTTTCTGGCTCAGGAGAAGTGGGTCCTGTTTCCTGAAGTGTCAGAACTTGAAGA
The DNA here is from genome assembly GCF_964289735.1 of Phaethon aethereus. Lineage (NCBI taxonomy): Eukaryota > Metazoa > Chordata > Aves > Phaethontiformes > Phaethontidae > Phaethon > Phaethon aethereus. The sequence goes on along the minus strand of NW_028113979.1, from coordinate 31,658 downwards.
ATGAACGCCAGGACCAACCACACAATGGAGGAGAAGAAGAAGAGATGTGTGGTCCTGTACGATATTTTCCAAAGTAGGACACCTATTGACGACAAGCATGATTTTTGCCTTCCAAAAGTTGCTCTGCTGTGCTTCTTGGGCAGTGATGCACTAAAAGTGCTCTTGTGCCTGCCCAGTACTTGTATTGCATGGAGGGAGAGCTGAGAAGTGGCAGCTCCGGATGGTACAGCAAGCCTGGAGCCCTTCCAAGCACAGGCTGTTGTGCACAAGCAAGAAGCCCTGGGGAAATGGAGCCAAGGGAAGAGCAAAGCTCGCTCCCGCTAAGAACTTGCAATTGGCAAGAGGCCTGCAGAGAGCCAGGGCACCAGTAGCGCCTTGGAGGTGCAAGAGCAGCAGGCAAGAAGCTCAGCCAAATGGCCCAGAGGAGCCCTGACAAGGGGCTGTCCTCAATGCTAGAGAGGACAAGAAGCATGTCCCGGGGGCCACCCTGTGGGTCTGCCTTGGGAGACTAGAAAGCTTCCTCCCCCCAGATGTGGGGCACGAGGGTCACCTTCATGGAGCAGGAGCAGCAGGCACCTGGCCAAAATGGCCCAAATTGGACCCTGGCAAGGGGCCGTGCTCAGTGCTGCAGAAGGCGGCAAAAACCCCTGGGGACACTTGCTAGCCCACCTTGGGGGAAAAAAAGCCTTCCTCCCCCCAGCTGCAGGGCACGAAGGGCCATCTTTGTGGTGTGTGAACAGCAGGTAGTAACCTAGCTACAAGGGAGCAGAGGAGGCCTGCCCTGGCAAGGGGCCGTGCTCAGTGCTGCAGAGGAAGGCAAAAAACCCCCGGGGGGCAGGGCCAATGTGCCCCGGGGGAAAATTCCTTCCTGACCCCAGAGCTGGCGATCGGCTGTTCCCTGAGCACGTGAGCACAACCTGCCTCCTCGTCCCACCGGCTGCTCACGCCTGCCAGGAGATGCCCAACCTCTATCTATTCTTCCTCAACCTGGACCCGTCTCTGGGGCATGCGAGAGTGGCCAAATGCCCCCACTCTGATTGACCTCGGGGCCAAGAATCCTTCCTGCACCTGGCAGGACACCTGTGGGTGCTCCAAAGCACTGGGACCTCCGGCAACATCTCTGCACCTCGTTTCTTATGGCTGCTGCCACTGGCTCCACAGGAGATGACGATGGTGAGCATGTCTGCAGGGCTCTTCAAGATGGCATTCCCTTGCTCTGGCCACTGCTCTCCAGCTGAAAAGGCCTGAGAGCCTCGGGCACTTTCAGATGTTGCTGCTTGTTCTCACGTCCAGCAGCCTCGTCCAGCCTCTGGGCTTCCTCCCTCAAGCCCCTCCAAGTAATTCCGCTGGCTCCTCCAGGGCTTCCTCTCAGATGTCTTTGGGCTGCCCCCGGGCCAGCTGTGTCCCAGTGGGAGATGCCCCCTTTTTATACTCCCGGGGGCATTGTGACTGCTGCGTTGCCGGGTGGTGGCATTGTGCCACGGGGCTGACAGCGCCCCCCATGCCCAGTCCCGCCCGCCACAGCCACGCCTGCTGCAGCCACGCCCACCACCCCTCCGCTCAGCATCCTTCAGCGGAAGGCCTTTGGGGTGCTGGCCCCGTGTGCAGGAGGCTTAAGAGGCTCTCGCTGCCCTTGGTGGCCGTGCACTGGGCACAGCTGCTGGATGTCCCTGTCAATTCATCTGTACGTTCAGACTATGGGAACAAGGGCATTCTCTTGCTTTCCTAGGCATTCACAAGGGCATCCAGGGAGTCAGAGGCATTCATTTGGGTTGAGGGATGCCAGAGGTGAAAGACAGGGTTCGTTCTTTCTGCCTGAACTCTGCAGAGACGTAGGGAGCATGCATGACTTGCTCACCATTCCTTAGCAATGCCCCAAGGGACATTTGCTACTACACTGTTGATGGTGAGGTCTTCCTCTTGGCAAGAAGTGCTGAATTGGTTTGTGTCCTCCACTGTCTTTTTCCTTGCACTGCAAGAGCTCTTTTCCTCCTTGGGCCCTCATCCTTGATATCTTTCTTGAAAGCGATGGCAGCCCTCTCAACCTTTGTCTTGCTCCTTCTAGTCACCTTCTTCTATAGGTCCTCCGTGTCCCTAATTAACCTCTTAGCCTTTGTGTGCGTTCACCCCGGGTGGCATTTCTCTTTCTTGAACCTGAGGAATGAGAAATGTCCATAGTGGTACAGGTGAGTTCTCACCAGGGTCTTGCACAAGGCTTGCCTTTCCTACAAAAAGATCTTGCCTGACACACAGGAAGGTGTTTGTCTGTATCATACTGGGGGCTCACGGTCACCCTCTGATCTATCACCATGCCTCCAGGAACATTTGCCTACTCTCATCTTTCCAAACTGGAGGAGAAAGTCATGGCACTCCACATGACCTTACCTATTTCTACAGTGCAGTTCTTCATGCATGGTTTATTGGTGTAGGGGCTATCTATCTCTTCTGCCAGAGCTTCGCTGGTGTGGAGCATGGTGGCCATAGAAAGATACCATGAGATACAGCTTTTTTGGTTCATGGATGCCATGATATGCAGAACACGATGTGGACAATGACTGTATCTTTTGGAGAAGAAAGCCTGTATATCCTGAAGAATGGTTTTCTGCAGCCTAAATTCAAAAGACCTGACCATGAATTTCACTGTTTCATACCTTTGAAGACATCAAATCATGAAGGCTGGAGCCTGAGAGATACGTTAAGGATACTTTCACCCATGAGTAGCCTGCTGGAGTCCAGCTCCACGCTGTCAGCTCCAGCAGGTCCAAGCCTCCACTGACCAGGTGAGCAACGGACACACTGTGTGGGTGTGCTGTGACCATGAAGGCGGTGATATCTGTCTAGGTGCTTTAGAAATGGATGTCTCCTTCTAGGGAAGGACATCACCACAGCTGGTATAAAATGGGCTTCCATTTTGGAAGTTTCCTCGGAGAAAGGAACAAATCAGCCCAGACACTGAAAAAGCTCCAAGAGAGGAAACACTGGTGGGTCAATGTGATTCAGCTGATGGCACTGCTGCCTGTGGGGATAAGCTTTGCTCTCCAGGGGGGTGAGTTGTCCTGGTTTCAGCCAGGATAGAGCTGGTTTTCCTCACAGAAGCTAGTGTGAGACTGTGTTTTGGATTTGGGATGAGGAACTGTTGATAATGTGCTGATGTTTTGGGTTGTTGCTGAGCCGTCAAGGACAGTCCAGCTTCTCGTGCTGGCCTGCCAGCGAGCAGGCTGGGGGTGCACGGGGAGCTGGGAGGGGACACAGCCGGGACAGCTGACCCAGACTGGCCAAAGAGATATTCCCTACCATCCGACGTCATGCCCAGTACATAAACTGGAGTTGGCCGGGGGGCGGAAATCGCTGCTCGGGGACGGGCTGTCGATCACGGGGTGGTGAGCAATTTCTGTATTGGGCCTCACTTGTTCTTGTACATTCCTTTGTTGGTATTATCATTATTGTTCCCTCCTTTCTTTCTGTCCTATTAAACCGTCTTTATCTCAACCCACGAGGTTTTTCCTCATTCTCTCCCCCGTCCCACTGTGGGAGGGAGAGTGAGCGAGCGGCTGCGTGGTGCTTAGTTGCCAGCTGGGGCTAAACCACGACAGTCCTTTTTGGCGCCCAACGTGGGGCTCGAGGCTTGAGATAATAACGGTTGCAGGTCACAATATCAGTTTATTTGATTTGCATCATGCTCTCGTCTTTGCTGTACATGTTAAGGATCGGTGTTGGTTTCTGCGGGCTGCTGTACTCTGCGATGATTAGTAATGTCTCGCCTGTGAATTTTGTTTTTAGAGCACTGACCTTGAGCTTAATGTGGTATCATCTGAGCTCTGTACTAAAGCCGTTACTGTATTTTGGCTACAGTTTTGTGGAGACGATTAGCAATTATACTTCTGCCTCTGAAAGGTTTTTTATGGAGGAAATGCAGAGTGGTACCTTTGCTACCCTCTATCATAACATTTCCTCCTTCATCACAATAATTTTTCAGTATTTTGAACACCCTTGGCTGGTTAAAATACCTCTATTGCTACTTCTGGGGAACATTGTTTCGGTTTTGTCTAAGGTTGGCAAGCAATTTAAGAATATCACCCGGAGATCTGCCCCAAGGCTGGATAGTTATGAATGGCAGGGTGTGTGGAACAGCATGGGCAAATGCCTGGGGCGGTGGGCACCTCCGGTGTTTTGGAACTTCACTCCCAAACAAGTGCAGAATCCTGATAAACTAGCAGAATATCTGGAAGAAGTATGCTGTCAGCCTGGCAGTTCCAAGGAGACACAAATCATTGCCATGTGCTGGGGCCTGGCCCATGCCTACCGAACCCTATTTAACACTATGCAAAGGGGAGAGGGGCTCTCTGGGTCTGATGGCAATGTGGCAGGCACTGTGACTACTCCAACCCCTGTGGCAGGCACTGTCACTACTCCAACCCCCACGGCGGGCACTGTAGCTACTCAGACTGTTGCAGCTGAGCCAGAGAACCAGCCCATCCCGGTATCAGTTGCCCCTGTACAAAAGAAGAAATCTTGGAAGCGGAAGTCAGCTCGTTTAGTAAGGGAGGAGGAAGATTCTGCTAAGAAGGAGCCAGAGGAAGAGAGTGAGGAGGCAGAGTGCTCTGAAGCAGGGCCATCATAAGCACGGAAGAGGGAAGAGAGCGAGTCATCACTTGAAGAGGAGGAAGAGGAAGAACTTATAAAAGAGACGGTAACTACCCGATCTCTATCCCTGAGTGAATTGCGAGATATGCGAAAGGATTTCAGCCGTCGTCCAGGTGAGCACATTGTCACCTGGCTGCTCCGATGCTGGGATAATGGGGCCAGTAGCCTGGAATTAGAGGGTAGGGAAGCCAAGCAGCTGGGATCCCTTTCTAGGGAAGGGGGCATTGACAAAGCAATTGGAAAAGGTGCACAAGTCCTCAGCCTCTGGAGACGACTCCTGTCGGGTGTGAAGGAAAGGTATCCCTTCAAGGAAGATGTTCTATGTCACCCAGGCAAGTGGACCACCATGGAGAAAGGTATCCAGTACCTGAGGGAGCTAGCAGTGCTGGAAGTGATTTATGGTGACTTGGACAATGGACAATCATCCAAAGATCCAGATGAAGTTAATTGCACGCAACCTATGTGGCGGAAGTTTGTACGGAGTGCACCATCATCATATGCCAACTCATTAGCAGTAATGGCCTGGAAGGACGGAGAGAGACCAACGGTGGATGAATTGGCTGGCCAACTCCGGCAATACGAAGAAAGTCTCTCTTCCTCCCTACGGGCCTGTGTCTCTGCTATAGAGAAACTGTCCCGGGAGTTCCGGCAATTCAAAGAGGATATGCCCTACCCTCCACCCATACGGACCAGTGTCTCAGCCATTAGGAGTAAGCGCTCTTCTGTTCAAGAGAGAAGATATAGAGGATACACACCACGAGCCACCCTGTGGTTTCAATTGCGTGACTACGGAGAGGACATGAGGAGGTGGGATGGAAAACCTACCTCGACCCTAGAGGCACGAGTACGCGAGCTGCAAGGAAAAACAATTACAAAAGGGGGTTCAGGTTCCTCGAGGAAAATCGTCGCTCCACTTTCCAGTGGGCAGCTTCCCAGAAAGAATAGAAGAGCTGATCTCACCTCTGATCCTCTTGAAGGGACTTCTGATTCCTATTTACAAGAAGTGGGTAACGAGTACTATGAGCAGGATTAGAGGGGCCCTGCCTCCAGCCAGGCGGAGGAGAGGGACAACCGAGTTTATTGGACTGTGTGGATTAGATGGCCTGGCACATCAGACCCACAGGAATATAAGGCTTTAGTGGACACCGGTGCACAATGTACCCTGATGCCATCAAGCCATATAGGGGCAGAGCCCATCTGTATTTCCGGAGTGACAGGGGGATCCCAATAGCTGACTGTACTGGAGGCTGAAGTGAGCCTAACTGGGAATGAGTGGCAGAAGCACCCCATTGTGACTGTCCCGGAGGCTCCGTGCATCCTGGGCATAGACTACCTCAGCAGAGGGTATTTCAAGGACCCAAAAGGGTACCGGTGGGCTTTTGGTATAGCTGCCTTGGAGACGGAAGAAATTAAACAGCTGTCCACCTTGCCTGGTCTCTCAGAGGACCCTTCTGTGGTGGGGTTGCTCAGGGTCAAAGAACAACAGGTGCCGATCGCTACCACAACAGTTCACCGGCGGCAATATCGCACCAACAGAGACTCCCTGATCCCCATCCATGAGCTGATTCGTCGGCTGGAGAGCCAAGGAGTGATCAGCAAGACTCGCTCACCCTTTAACAGCCCCATATGGCCAGTGCGAAAGTCTAATGGAGAGTGGAGACTGACAGTAGACTATCGTGGCCTGAATGAAGTCACGCCGCCACTGAGCGCTGCTGTGCCGGACATGCTAGAACTTCAATATGAACTGGAGTCAAAGGCAGCCAAGTGGTACGCCACCATTGATATTGCTAACGCGTTTTTCTCGATCCCTTTGGCGGCAGAGTGCAGGCCACAGTTTGCTTTCACTTGGAGAGGTGTCCAATACACCTGGAATCGACTTCCCCAGGGGTGGAAACACAGCCCTACCATTTGCCATGGGCTGATACAAACTGCACTGGAACAGGGTGAAGCTCCAGAGCATCTGCAATACATTGATGACATCACCGTATGGGGCAACACAGCAGAAGAAGTTTTCGAGAAAGGGAAGAAAATAATTCAAGTACTTCTGAAAGCTGGTTTTGCTATAAAACAAAGTAAAGTCAAGGGACCTGCACAAGAGATCCAGTTTTTAGGAATAAAATAGCAAGATGGACGTCGACAGATCCCAACGGATGTGATCAACAAAATAACAGCTATGTCTCCACCAACTAGCAAAAAAGAAACACAAGCATTTTTGGGTGTTGTGGGTTTCTGGAGAATGCATATTCCAAATTACAGTCTGATTGTAAGCCCTCTTTATCAAGTGACCCGGAAGAAGAACGATTTTAAATGGGGCCCTGAGCAACGACAAGCCTTTCAACAAATCAAACAGGAGATAGTTCATGCCGTAGCCCTCGGGCCAGTCCGGGCAGGACAAGATGTTAAAAATGTGCTCTACACGGCAGCCGGGGAGAATGGCCCTACCTGGAGTCTCTGGCAGAAGGTACCAGGAGAGACTCGAGGTCGACCTCTAGGGTTTTGGAGTCGAGGATATAGGGGATCTGAGTCCCGCTATACTCCAACTGAAAAGGAGATATTGGCGGCATATGAAGGAGTTTGAGCTGCCTCAGAAGTGGTTGGTACTGAAGCACAGCTCCTCCTGGCACCCCGACTGCCGGTGCTGGGCTGGATGTTCAAAGGGAGGGTCCCCTCTACACATCATGCGACTGATGCTACGTGGAGTAAGTGGGTCGCGCTTATTACACAGCGGGCTCGAATAGGAAATCTTAATCGCCCGGGAATCTTGGAAGTGATCATGGACTGGCCAGAAGGCAAAGATTTTGGAATATCACTGGAAGAGGAGGTGGCGCGTGCTGAAGAGGCTCCACCATATAATGAACTGCCAGAGAACGAAAGGCAATATGCCCTGTTCACTGATGGGTCCTGTCGTATTGTAGGCAAACATCGAAGGTGGAAAGCTGCTGTATGGAGCCCTATACGACGAGTTGCAGAAGTGGCTGAAGGACAAGGTGAATCAAGTCAGTTTGCGGAGGTGAAAGCCATCCAGCTGGCTTTAGATATTGCCGAACGAGAAAAATGGCCAGTACTCTATCTTTATACTGACTCATGGATGGTAGCAAATGCTCTATGGGGGTGGCTGCAGCAATGGAAGCAGAGCAACTGGCAACGCAGAGGCAAGCCCATCTGGGCTGCTGAATTGTGGCAAGATATTGCTGCCTGACTAGAGAATCTCGTCATAAAAGTACGTCACGTAGATGCTCACGTACCCAAGAGTCGGGCCACCGAAGAACATCAAAACAACCATCAGGTGGATCAGGCTGCTAAGATTGAAGTGGCTCAGGTGGATCTGGACTGGCAACATAAGGGTGAATTATTTATAGCTCGGTGGGCCCATGACACCTCAGGCCATCAGGGAAGAGATGCAACATATAGATGGGCTCGGGATCGAGGGGTGGACCTGACCATGGATGCTATTGCACAGGTTATCCATGAATGTGAAACGTGTGCTGCGATCAAACAAGCCAAGCGGTTAAAGCCTCTCTGGTATGAAGGACGATGGTTGAAATATAAATATGGCAAGGCCTGGCAGATTGACTATATCACACTTCCACAAACTCGCCAAGGCAAGCGCTATGTGCTTACCATGGTGGAAGCAACCACCGGATGGCTGGAAACATACCCTGTGCCCCATGCCACCGCCCGGAACACTATTATGGGCCTTGAAAAGCAAATCTTATGGCGACATGGCACCCCCGAAAGAATTGAGTCAGACAATGGATCTCATTTCCGAAACAACCTCATAGACACCTGGGCCAAAGAGCATGGCATTGAGTGGGTGTATCATATCCCCTATCATGCACCAGCTTCTGGAAAAATTGAACGATACAACGGACTGTTAAAGACTACACTGAGAGCAATGGGTGATGGGACATTCAAAAATTGGGATAAACATTTAGCCAAAGCCACCTGGTTAGTCAACACCAGGGGATCTACTAATAGAGCCGGCCCTGCCCAATCAAAACTTCTACGTACTGTAGAAGGGGATAAAGTCCCTGTGGTGCATGTGAGAAACATGCTGGGGAAGACAGTCTGGGTTACTCCTGCATTAGGAAAAGGCAAACCCATTCGTGGGATTGCCTTTGCCCAGGGACCTGGGTGCACTTGGTGGGTAATGCGGAAGGATGGGGAAGTCCGATGTGTACCTCAAGGAGACTTGATTTTGGGTGAAAACAGTCAATGATTTGAATTGTATTATGTTAATTGTTCAGTATGACATTACTACTATGGCTGCTATCTACCATATCAATGGTATTATAGTAAGAATCACCCAGACTGATGAAGAATGAGCTTCACTGAAACCAAGCAACGTGCAGCAGTGATGAAACCAGAACTGGCTTCAGCAGCTTGCGCCCAACAAATCCCTCGAGATCGACATCTTCGACCTGCAGATCATGGACATGGACCACGCCAGATGACAATCCAACACCACATACCATCTCCCCTGCCCTGAGAGACTGCTATGATGGATGAAGCCCAGAGTCATGGACTGACTGAACTCCATAGACATTTTAAAGTGATGGCCCATGGACTAAGAGAGTGATATCTGTGTGTATATATTAAAAGACAGGAAGAGTAATAATGAATAATTGGAATGTATTGAAAAGTATAGGACCTGGGCATGACGTAAATGGTATGGAATAAGGGGTGGATACTGTCCTGGTTTCAGCCAGGATAGAGCTGGTTTTCCTCACAGAAGCTAGTGTGAGACTGTGTTTTGGATTTGGGATGAGGAACTGTTGATAATGTGCTGATGTTTTGGGTTGTTGCTGAGCCGTCAAGGACAGTCCAGCTTCTCGTGCTGGCCTGCCAGCGAGCAGGCTGGGGGTGCACGGGGAGCTGGGAGGGGACACAGCCGGGACAGCTGACCCAGACTGGCCAAAGAGATATTCCCTACCATCCGACGTCATGCCCAGTACATAAACTGGAGTTGGCCGGGGGGCGGAAATCGCTGCTCGGGGACGGGCTGTCGATCACGGGGTGGTGAGCAATTTCTGTATTGGGCCTCACTTGTTCTTGTACATTCCTTTGTTGGTATTATCATTATTGTTCCCTTCTTTCTTTCTGTCCTATTAAACCGTCTTTATCTCAACCCACGAGGTTTTTCCTAATTCTCTCCCCCATCCCACTGTGGGAGGGAGAGTGAGCGAGCGGCTGCGTGGTGCTTAGTTGCCAGCTAGGGCTAAACCACGACATGAGTACAGGTCAGCGAGTTTTTAAATGAATTCTGCAGGCTTTTAGTGAAGAGGAAGCTTGTTGCTGATAATGCGGATGTGGGTAAGGAGTTGGTTGGCCAGGTGGCCATCCGACGCTAAAAGGCAACTGCCTCTTTGTAAATGTCCCTACACAGCCTGTAAGACAGCTGCCAAGAAGGGCTGAGGATTTTGCTTTTCATACGCCCTCCTGAAACCACCTGAGAATGTCGCTGTGATGAAATTACTGATGACGTTATTCAGATGCAAGGGAACTTCATTGGGTTTTTTAATTGATAAAAGAAACTAAGAAAAACGCTCTTCTAACATACACTTGGTAATTAGTTTACAAAACTGGTGCAACGGGTGCAGAAAGCTGCCAGTGGGTGTCTGTTCAGTTAAGAATGTCAACATTTTGATACAAGATGCGTGTGAAGAGACAACAGGCCCTTGCATGTGCCCCAGCATGTACCTGATAGAGCAGCAGGCAGAATGAGGCTAGGGGTGGATCCTCTTGCCAGGAGTGCCCCCTGTCCAGAGGGCTTTTAGGAAGACGACAGTCTTTAAGGAGCAAGGATTTCAAACGACATGGAGTTTGTAAGCTGAAACCTATGTTTTGAGTTACACTTTGTGTTATGCACTGGTAGCCAGTGCTTTTTCAGGCCATGCTGTGGTGTGTTGACTCTGGCTGGAGGCCAGGTGAGCACCAAAGCTGCTGGTGGGTGATTACTCCCCTCCTCAGCTGGACAGGGCTCATGGGACGAGATAAGGATAGGGAGAGATCATTCAGCATTTACTGTCACAGGCAAAACAGCCCCGACTTGGGGTAAATTAAATTATTACCAAGCAAATCAGAGAAGGATAATGAGAAATAAGAAACAACTCTTAAAAACACCTTCCCCCTGCCCCTCCCTTCTTCCTGGGCTCAACTTTACTCCTGATTTCTTTACCTCCTTTACCTGAGTGGCACAAGAGGATGGGGAAGGGGGGTTGCAGTCACTTCATCACACGTCCTCTCTGCTGCTCCTTCCTCCTCAGGGGGAGGACTCTTCACACTCTTCCCCTGCTCCAGTGTGGGGTCCCTCCCACGGGAGACAGTCCTCTAGGAAATTGTCCAACAGGAGTCCTTCCCACAAGTTCTAGTTCTTCACTAACTGCTCCAGGGTGGGTCCTTTCCACAGGGTGCAGTCCTTGAGGAACAGACTGCTCCAGCGTGGGTCCCCCACAGGCTCACAAGTCCTGCCAGCAAACCTCCTCCAAAGTGGCCTTCTCTCTCCATGGGTCCACAGGTCCTGCCAGGAGCCTGCTCCAGTGTGGGCTTCCCACAGGGTCACAACCTCCTTTGGTCATCCACCTGTTCCAGTGTGGCGTCCTTCACGCACTACAGAGGGATATCTGCTCCACCAGTAACGTCTACAGGCTGCAGGGGGACAGCCTGCCTCACCATGGTCTTCACCACAGGCTGCACGGGAAGCCCTGCTCCAGCACCTGCAGCACCTCTTCCCCCTCCTTCTTCGCTGACCTTGCTGTCTGCAGAGTTGTTTCTCTCGCATATTCTCACTCTTCTCTACAGCTGCAGTTGCAAAGTTTTTTTCCCCCTTCTTATATCTGTTATCCCAGAGGCTCTACGACCGTCGCTGATGGCCTTGGCCAGCAGCAGGTCTGTCTTGGAGCCAGCTGGCATTGGCTCTCTCAGACACAGAGGAAGCTTCGAGCAGCTTCTCACAGAAGCCACGCCTGGAGCCCCCCTGCTATCAAAACCTCGCCACGCAAACCCAATACACATGCTTTCCTCTTTGCAAATGGCCCCCACAAGGCAAATGCATGCTGAAGTAACACATCCTAAAAGAAGTCACTAGAGCTCTACTAATTGCATTCCCGTATGTGGGGGAGCACAGTAGGGGAATGCAAGCCCGTCAGTTGGGTCCCACAATTTAAGAAGGATGTGAAGGTCCTTGAATGTGTTCAGAGGAGGCCACTGAGGCTGGTGAAGGGGCTGGAAGGCATGTCCTCTTGGGAGTAGCTGAGGACTCTGGGATTGTCTTGTTTGGAGAGAGGGAGCCCCTCATGGCTCTCTACAGCCTCCTGAGGAGGGGAAGTGCAGAGGGAGGTGCTGATCTCTTCTCTTCTGCCTGGGATCCAGTGCCTAGGATACATGGGAATGGCTCAAAGCTGTGTCCCCCAGGGGAGGTTCCAGACTTGACATGAGGAAACATTTCTTTACCGATAGGCTGCTCAAACCTTGGAACAGGCTTCCTTGAGAGGTGCTCCATGACCCATGCCTGTCAGTGTTGAAGAGGCATGTGGACAATGGCCTCAATAACATGCTTTAACTTTTGGTCAGCCCTGATGTGTTCAGGCAGTTGGACTCAATGATCATTGTAGGTCCCTTTCAAATCATCGCCTGCCTCCTCTTCTTTTTCTTTTTCTTTTTCTTTTTCTTTTTCTTTTTCTTTTTCTTTTTCTTTTTCTTTTTCTTTTTCTTTTTCTTTTTCTTTTTCTTTTTCTTTTCCTTCTCTCTTCTCTTCTCTTCTCTTCTCTTCTCTTCTCTTCTCTTCTCTTCTCTTCTCTTCTCTTCTCTTCTCTTCTCTCCTCTTCTCTTCTCTTCTCTTTTCTCTCGCCTCTCTTTTTCTGGCTCAGGAGAAGTGGTTCCTGTTTCCTGAAGTGTCGGAACTTGAAGAATGAACATCAGGACCAACCACACAAAGGAGGAGAAGAAGAAGAGGTGTGTGGTCCTGTAGGATATTTTCCAAAGTAGGACACCTATTGACGACAAGCATGATTTTTGCCTTCCAAAAGTTGCTCTGCTGTGCTTCTTGGGCAGTGATGCACTAAAAGTGCTCTTGTGCCTGCCCAGTACTTGTATTGCATGGAGGGAGAGCTGAGAAGTGGCAGCTCCGGATGGTACAGCAAGCCTGGAGCCCTTCCAAGCACAGGCTGTTGTGCACAAGCAAGAAGCCCTGGGGAAATGGAGCCAAGGGAAGAGCAAAGCTCGCTCCCGCTAAGAACTTGCAACTTGCAAGAGGCATGCAGAGAGCCAGGGCACCAGTAGCGCCTTGGAGGTGCAAGAGCAGCAGGCAAGAAGCTCAGCCAAATGGCCCGGAGGAGCCCTGACAAGGGGCTGTCCTCAATGCTAGAGAGGACAAGAAGCATGTCCCGGGGGCCACCCTGTGGGTCTGCCTTGGGAGACTAGAAAGCTTCCTCCCCCGAGATGTGGGGCGCGAGGGTCACCTTCATGGAGCAGGAGCAGCAGGCACCTGGCCAAAATGGCCCAAATTGGACCCTGGCAAGGGGCCGTGCTCAGTGCTGCAGAAGGCGGCAAAAACCCCTGGGGACACTTGCTAGCCCACCTTGGGGGAAAAAAAGCCTTCCTCCCCCCAGCTGCAGGGCACGAAGGGCCATCTTTGTGGTGTGTGAACAGCAGGCAGTAACCTAGCTACAAGGGAGCAGAGGAGGCCTGCCCTGGCAAGGGGCCGTGCTCAGTGCTGCAGAGGAAGGCAAAAAACCCCCGGGGGGCAGGGCCAATGTGCCCCGGGGGAAAATTCCTTCCTGACCCCAGAGCTGGCGATCGGCTGTTCCCTGAGCACGTGAGCACAACCTGCCTCCTCGTCCCACCGGCTGCTCACGCCTGCCAGGAGATGCCCAACCTCTATCTATTCTTCCTCAACCTGGACCTGTCTCTGGGGCATGCGAGAGTGGCCAAATGCCCCCACTCTGATTGACCTCGGGGCCAAGAATCCTTCCTGCACCTGGCAGGACACCTGTGGGTGCTCCAAAGCACTGGGACATCCGGCAACATCTCTGCACCTCGTGTCTTATGGCTGCTGCCACTGGCTCCACAGGAGATGACGATGGTGAGCATGTCTGCAGGGCTCTTCAAGATGGCATTCCCTTGCTCTGGCCACTGCTCTCCAGCTGAAAAGGCCTGAGAGCCTCGGGCACTTTCAGATGTTGCTGCTTGTTCTCACGTCCAGCAGCCTCGTCCAGCCTCTGGGCTTCCTCCCTCAAGCCCCTCCAAGTAATTCCGCTGGCTCCTCCAGGGCTTCCTCTCAGATGTCTTTGGGCTGCCCCCGGGCCAGCTGTGTCCCAGTGGGAGATGCCCGCTTTTTATACTCCCGGGGGCATTGTGACTGCTGCGTTGCCGGGTGGTGGCATTGTGCCACGGGGCTGACAGCGCCCCCCATGCACAGCCCCGCCCGCCACAGCCACGCCTGCTGCAGCCACGCCCACCACCCCTCCGCTCAGCATCCTTCAGAGGAAGGCCTTTGGGGTGCTGGCCCCGTGTGCAGGAGGCCCAAGAGGCTCTCGCTGCCCTTGGTGGCCGTGCACTGGGCACAGCTGCTGGATGTCCCTGTCAATTCATCTGTACGTTCAGACTATGGGAACAAGGGCATTCTCTTGCTTTCCTAGGCATTCACAAGGGCATCCAGGGAGTCAGAGGCATTCATTTGGGTTGAGGGATGCCAGAGGTGAAAGACAGGGTTCGTTCTTTCTGCCTGAACTCTGCAGAGACATAGGGAGCATGCATGACTTGCTCACCATTCCTTAGCAATGCCCCAAGGGACATTTGCTACTACACTGTTGATGGTGAGGTCTTCCTCTTGGCAAGAAGTGCTGAGTTGGTTTGTGTCCTCCACTGTCTTTTTCCTTGCACTGCAAGAGCTCTTTTCCTCCTTGGGCCCTCATCCTTGATATCTTTCTTGAAAGCGATGGCAGCCCTCTCAGCCTTTGTCTTGCTCCTTCTAGTCACCTTCTTCTATAGGTCCTCCGTGTCCCTAATTAACCACTTAGCCTTTGTGTGCCTTCACCCCGGGTGGCATTTCTCTTTCTTGAACCTGAGGAATGAGAAATGTCCGTAGTGGTACAGGTGAGTTCTCACCAGGGTCTTGCACAAGGCTTGCCTTTCCTACAAAAAGATCTTGCCTGACACACGGGAAGGTGTTTGTCTGTATCATACTGGGGGCTCACGGTCACCCTCTGATCTATCACCATGCCTCCAGGAACATTTGCCTACTCTCATCTTTCCAAACTGGAGGAGAAAGTCATGGCACTCCACCTGACCTTACCTATTTCTACAGTGCAGTTCTTCATGCATGGTTTATTGGTGTAGGGGCTATCTATCTCTTCTGCCAGAGCTTCGCAGGTATGGAGCATGGTGGCCATAGAAAGACACCATGAGATACAGCTTTTTTGGTTCATGGATGCCATGATATGCAGAACACGATGTGGACAATGACTGTATCTTTTGGAGAAGAAAGCCTGTATATCCTGAAGAATGGTTTTCTGCAGCCTAAATTCAAAAGACCTGACCATGAATTTCACTGTTTCATACCTTTGAAGACATCAAATCATGAAGGCTGGAGCCTGAGAGATACGTTAAGGATACTTTCACCCATGAGTAGCCTGCTGGAGTCCAGCTCCACGCTGTCAGCTCCAGCAGGTCCAAGCCTCCACTGACCAGGTGAGCAACGGACACACTGTGTGGGTGTGCTGTGACCATGAAGGCGGTGATATCTGTCTAGGTGCTTTAGAAATGGATGTCTCCTTCTAGGGAAGGAAATCACCACAGCTGGTATAAAATGGGCTTCCATTTTGGAAGTTTCCTCGGAGAAAGGAACAAATCAGCCCAGACACTGAAAAAGCTCCAAGAGAGGAAACACTGGTGGGTCAATGTGATTCAGCTGATGGCACTGCTGCCTGTGGGGATAAGCTTTGCTCTCCAGGAGTGTGAGTACAGGTCAGCGAGTTTTTAAATGAATTCTGCAGGCTTTTAGTGAAGAGGAAGCTTGTTGCTGATAATGCTGATGTGGGTAAGGAGTTGGTTGGCCAGGTGGCCATCCGACGCTAAAAGGCAACTGCCTCTTTGTAAATGTCCCTACACAGCCTGTAAGACAGCTGCCAAGAAGGGCTGAGGATTTTGCTTTTCATACGCCCTCCTGAAACCACCTGAGAATGTCGCTGTGATGAAATTACTGATGACGTTATTCAGATGCAAGGGAACTTCATTGGGTTTTTTAATTGATAAAAGAAACTAAGAAAAACGCTCTTCTAACATACACTTGGTAATTAGTTTACAAAACTGGTGCAACGGGTGCAGAAAGCTGCCAGTGGGTGTCTGTTCAGTTAAGAATGTCAACATTTTGATACAAGATGCGTGTGAAGAGACAACAGGCCCTTGCATGTGCCCCAGCTTGCACCTGATAGAGCAGCAGGCAGAATGAGGCTAGGGGTGGATCCTCTTGCCAGGAGTGCCCCCTGTCCAGAGGGCTTTTAGGAAGACGACAGTCTTTAAGGAGCAAGGATTTCAAACGACATGGAGTTTGTAAGCTGAAACCTATGTTTTGAGTTACACTTTGGGTTATGCACTGGTAGCCAGTGCTTTTTCAGGCCATGCTGTGGTGTGTTGACTCTGGCTGGAGGCCAGGTGAGCACCAAAGCTGCTGGTGGGTGATTACTCCCCTCCTCAGCTGGACAGGGCTCATGGGACGAGATAAGGATAGGGAGAGATCATTCAGCATTTACTGTCACAGGCAAAACAGTCCCGACTTGGGGTAAATTAAATTATTACCAAGCAAATCAGAGAAGGATAATGAGAAATAGAAAACAACTCTTAAAAACACCTTCCTCCTGCCCCTCCCTTCTTCCTGGGCTCAACTTTGCTCCTGATTTCTTTACCTCCTTTACCTGAGTGGCACAAGAGGATGGGGAAGGGGGGTTGCAGTCACTTCATCACACGTCCTCTCTGCTGCTCCTTCCTCCTCAGGGGGAGGACTCTTCACACTCTTCCCCTGCTCCAGTGTGGGGTCCCTCCCACGGGAGACAGTCCTCTAGGAAATTGTCCAACAGGAGTCCTTCCCACAAGTTCTAGTTCTTCACTAACTGCTCCAGGGTGGGTCCTTTCCACAGGGTGCAGTCCTTGAGGAACAGACTGCTCCAGCGTGGGTCCCCCACAGGCTCACAAGTCCTGCCAGCAAACCTCCTCCAAAGTGGCCTTCTCTCTCCATGGGTCCACAGGTCCTGCCAGGAGCCTGCTCCAGTGTGGGCTTCCCACAGGGTCACAACCTCCTTTGGTCATCCACCTGTTCCGGTGTGGGGTCCTTCACGCACTACAGAGGGATATCTGCTCCAGCAGTAACGTCTACAGGCTGCAGGGGGACAGCCTGCCTCACCATGGTCTTCACCACAGGCTGCACGGGAAGCCCTGCTCCAGCACCTGCAGCACCTCTTCCCGCTCCTTCTTCGCTGACCTTGGTGTCTGCAGAGTTGTTTCTCTCGCATATTCTCACTCTTCTCTACAGCTGCAGTTGCAAAGTTTTTTTCCCCCTTCTTATATCTGTTATCCCAGAGGCTCTACCACCGTCGCTGATGGCCTTGGCCTTGGCCTTGGCCAGCAGCAGGTCTGTTCTGGAGCCCAGCTGGCATTGGCTCTCTCAGACACAGAGGAAGCTTCGAGCAGCTTCTCACAGAAGCCACGCCTGGAGCCCCCCTGCTATCAAAACCTCGCCACGCAAACCCAATACACATGCTTTCCTCTTTGCAAATGGCCCCCACAAGGCAAATGCATGCTGAAATAACACATCCTAAAAGAAGTCACTAGAGCTCTACTAATTGCATTCCCGTATGTGGGGGAGCACAGTAGGGGAATGCAAGCCCGTCAGTTGGGTCCCACAATTTAAGAAGGATGTGAAGATCCTTGAATGTGTTCAGAGGAGGCCACTGAGGCTGGTGAAGGGGCTGGAAGGCTTGTCCTCTTGGGAGTAGCTGAGGACGCTGGGATTGTCTTGTTTGGAGAGAGGGAGCCCCTCATGGCTCTCTACAGCCTCCTGAGGAGGGGAAGTGAAGTGCAGAGGGAGGTGCTCATCTCTTCTCTTCTGCCTGGGATCCAGTGCCTAGGATACATGGGAATGGCTCAAAGATGTGTCCCCCACGGGAGGTTCCAGACTTGACATGAGGAAACATTTCTTTACCGATAGGCTGCTCAAACCTTGGAACAGGCTTCCTTGAGAGGTGGTCCATGACCCATGCCTGTCAGTGTTGAAGAGGCATGTGGACAATGGCCTCAATAACATGCTTTAACTTTTGGTCAGCCCTGATGTGTTCAGGCAGTTGGACTCAATCATCATTGTAGGTCCCTTTCAAATCATCCCCTGCCTCCTCTTCTCTTCTCTTCTCTTCTCTTCTCTTCTCTTCTCTTCTCTTCTCTTCTCTTCTCTTCTCTTCTCTTCTCTTCTCTTCTCTTCTCTTCTCTTCTCTTCTCTTCTCTTCTCTTCTCTTCTCTTCTCTTCTCTTCTCTTCTCTTCTCTTCTCTCTTCTCTTCTCTTCTCTTCTCTTCTCTTCTCTTCTCTTCTCTTCTCTTCTCTTCTCTTCTCTTCTCTTCTCTTCTCTTTTCTCTTCTCTTCTCTTCTCTTCTCTTCTCTTCTCTTCTCTTCTCTTCTCTTCTCTTCTCTTCTCTTCTCTTCTCTTCTCTTCTCTTTTCTCTCGCCTCTCTTTTTCTGGCTCAGGAGAAGTGGTTCCTGTTTCCTGAAGTGTCAGAACTTGAAGAATGAACATCAGGACCAACCACACAAAGGAGGAGAAGAAGAAGAGGTGTGGTCCTGTAGGATATTTTCCAAAGTAGGACACCTATTGACGACAAGCATGATTTTTGCCTTCCAAAAGTTGCTCTGCTGTGCTTCTTGGGCAGTGATGCACTAAAAGTGCTCTTGTGCCTGCCCAGTACTTGTATTGCATGGAGGGAGAGCTGAGAAGTGGCAGCTCCGGATGGTACAGCAAGCCTGGAGCCCTTCCAAGCACAGGCTGTTGTGCACAAGCAAGAAGCCCTGGGGAAATGGAGCCAAGGGAAGAGCAAAGCTCGCTCCCGCTAAGAACTTGCAATTGGCAAGAGGCCTCCAGGGAGCCAGGGCACCAGTAGCGCCTTGGAGGTGCAAGAGCAGCAGGCAAGAAGCTCAGCCAAATGGCCCAGAGGAGCCCTGACAAGGGGCTGTCCTCAATGCTAGAGAGGACAAGAAGCATGTCCCGGGGGCCACCCTGTGGGTCTGCCTTGGGAGACTAGAAAGCTTCCTCCCCACAGATGTGGGGCACGAGGGTCACCTTCATGGAGCAGGAGCAGCAGGCACCTGGCCAAAATGGCCCAAATTGGACCCTGGCAAGGGGCCGTGTTCAGTGCTGCAGAAGGCAGCAAAAACCCCTGGGGACACTTGCTAGCCCACCTTGGGGGAAAAAAAGCCTTCCTCCCCCCAGCTGCAGGGCACGAAGGGCCATCTTTGTGGTGTGTGAACAGCAGGTAGTAACCTAGCTACAAGGGAGCAGAGGAGGCCTGCCCTGCCAAGGGGCCGTGCTCAGTGCTGCAGAGGAAGGCAAAAAACCCCCGGGGGGCAGGGCCAATGTGCCCCGGGGGAAAATTCCTTCCTGACCCCAGAGCTGGCGATCGGCTGTTCCCGGAGCACGTGAGCACAACCTGCCTCCTCGTCCCACCGGCTGCTCACGCCTGCCAGGAGATGCCCAACCTCTATCAATTCTTCCTCAACCTGGACCCGTCTCTGGGGCATGCGAGAGTGGCCAAATGCCCCCACTCTGATTGACCTCGGGGCCAAGAATCCTTCCTGCACCTGGCAGGACACCTGTGGGTGCTCCAAAGCACTGGGACCTCCGGCAACATCTCTGCACCTCGTTTCTTATGGCTGCTGCCACTGGCTCCACAGGAGATGACGATGGTGAGCATGTCTGCAGGGCTCTTCAAGATGGCATTCCCTTGCTCTGGCCACTGCTCTCCAGCTGAAAAGGCCTGAGAGCCTCGGGCACTTTCAGACGTTGCTGCTTGTTCTCACGTCCAGCAGCCTCGTCCAGCCTCTGGGCTTCCTCCCTCAAGCCCCTCCAAGTAATTCCGCTGGCTCCTCCAGGGCTTCCTCTCAGATGTCTTTGGGCTGCCCCCGGGCCAGCTGTGTCCCAGTGGGAGATGCCCCCTTTTTATACTCCCGGGGGCATTGTGACTGCTGCGTTGCCGGGTGGTGGCATTGTGCCACGGGGCTGACAGCGCCCCCCATGCACAGCCCCGCCCGCCACAGCCACGCCTGCTGCAGCCACGCCCACCACCCCTCCGCTCAGCATCCTTCAGAGGAAGGCCTTTGGGGTGCTGGCCCCGTGTGCAGGAGGCCCAAGAGGCTCTCGCTGCCCTTGGTGGCCGTGCACTGGGCACAGCTGCTGGATGTCCCTGTCAATTCATCTGTACGTTCAGACTATGGGAACAAGGGCATTCTCTTGCTTTCCTAGGCATTCACAAGGGCATCCAGGGAGTCAGAGGCATTCATTTGGGTTGAGGGATGCCAGAGGTGAAAGACAGGGTTCGTTCTTTCTGCCTGAACTCTGCAGAGACATAGGGAGCATGCATGACTTGCTCACCATTCCTTAGCAATGCCCCAAGGGACATTTGCTACTACACTGTTGATGGTGAGGTCTTCCTCTTGGCAAGAAGTGCTGAATTGGTTTGTGTCCTCCACTGTCTTTTTCCTTGCACTGCAAGAGCTCTTTTCCTCCTTGGGCCCTCATCCTTGGTATCTTTCTTGAAAGCGATGGCAGCCCTCTCAGCCTTTGTCTTGCTCCTTCTAGTCACCTTCTTCTATTAGGTCCTCCGTGTCCCTAATTAACCACTTAGCCTTTGTGTGCGTTCACCCCGGATGGCATTTCTCTTTCTTGAACCTGAGGAATGAGAAATGTCCACAGTGGTACAGGTGAGTTCTCACCAGGGTCTTGCACAAGGCTTGCCTTTCCTACAAAAAGATCTTGCCTGACACACGGGAAGGTGTTTGTCTGTATCATACTGGGGGCTCACGGTCACCCTCTGATCTATCACCATGCCTCCAGGAACATTTGCCTACTCTCATCTTTCCAAACTGGAGGAGAAAGTCGTGGCACTGCACCTGACCTTACCTATTTCTACAGTGCAGTTCTTCATGCATGGTTTATTGGTGTAGGGGCTATCTATCTCTTCTGCCAGAGCTTCGCAGGTATGGAGCATGGTGGCCATAGAAAGACACCATGAGATACAGCTTTTTTGGTTCATGGATGCCATGATATGCAGAACACGATGTGGACAATGACTGTATCTTTTGGAGAAGAAAGCCTGTATATCCTGAAGAATGGTTTTCTGCAGCCTAAATTCAAAAGACCTGACCATGAATTTCACTCTTTCATACCTTTGAAGACATCAAATCATGAAGGCTGGAGCCTGAGAGATACGTTAAGGATACTTTCACCCATGAGTAGCCTGCTGGAGTCCAGCTCCACGCTGTCAGCTCCAGCAGGTCCAAGCCTCCACTGACCAGGTGAGCAACGGACACACTGTGTGGGTGTGCTGTGACCATGAAGGCGGTGATATCTGTCTAGGTGCTTTAGAAATGGATGTCTCCTTCTAGGGAAGGAAATCACCACAGCTGGTATAAAATGGGCTTCCATTTTGGAAGTTTCCTCGGAGAAAGGAACAAATCAGCCCAGACACTGAAAAAGCTCCAAGAGAGGAAACACTGGTGGGTCAATGTGATTCAGCTGATGGCACTGCTGCCTGTGGGGATAAGCTTTGCTCTCCAGGAGTGTGAGTACAGGTCAGCGAGTTTTTAAATGAATTCTGCAGGCTTTTAGTGAAGAGGAAGCTTGTTGCTGATAATGCTGATGTGGGTAAGGAGTTGGTTGGCCAGGTGGCCATCCGACGCTAAAAGGCAACTGCCTCTTTGTAAATGTCCCTACACAGCCTGTAAGACAGCTGCCAAGAAGGGCTGAGGATTTTGCTTTTCATACGCCCTCCTGAAACCACCTGAGAATGTCGCTGTGATGAAATTACTGATGACGTTATTCAGATGCAAGGGAACTTCATTGGGTTTTTTAATTGATAAAAGAAACTAAGAAAAACGCTCTTCTAACATACACTTGGTAATTAGTTTACAAAACTGGTGCAACGGGTGCAGAAAGCTGCCAGTGGGTGTCTGTTCAGTTAAGAATGTCAACATTTTGATACAAGATGCGTGTGAAGAGACAACAGGCCCTTGCATGTGCCCCAGCTTGCACCTGATAGAGCAGCAGGCAGAATGAGGCTAGGGGTGGATCCTCTTGCCAGGAGTGCCCCCTGTCCAGAGGGCTTTTAGGAAGACGACAGTCTTTAAGGAGCAAGGATTTCAAACGACATGGAGTTTGTAAACTGAAACCTACGTTTTGAGTTACACTTTGTGTTATGCACTGGTAGCCAGTGCTTTTTCAGGCCATGCTGTGGTGTGTTGACCCTGGCTGGAGGCCAGGTGAGCACCAATGCTGCTGGTGGTCACCTGTAATCACTCTCCTCCTCAGCTGGACAGGGCTCATGGGACGAGATAAGGATAGGGAGAGATCATTCAGCATTTACTGTCACAGGCAAAACAGTCCCGACTTGGGGTAAATTAAATTATTACCAAGCAAATCAGAGAAGGATAATGAGAAATAGAAAACAACTCTTAAAAACACCTTCCTCCTGCCCCTCCCTTCTTCCTGGGCTCAACTTTGCTCCTGATTTCTTTACCTCCTTTACCTGAGTGGCACAAGAGGATGGGGAAGGGGGGTTGCAGTCACTTCATCACACGTCCTCTCTGCTGCTCCTTCCTCCTCAGGGGGAGGACTCTTCACACTCTTCCCCTGCTCCAGTGTGGGGTCCCTCCCACGGGAGACAGTCCTCTAGGAAATTGTCCAACAGGAGTCCTTCCCACAAGTTCTAGTTCTTCACTAACTGCTCCAGGGTGGGTCCTTTCCACAGGGTGCAGTCCTTGAGGAACAGACTGCTCCAGCGTGGGTCCCCCACAGGCTCACAAGTCCTGCCAGCAAACCTCCTCCAAAGTGGCCTTCTCTCTCCATGGGTCCACAGGTCCTGCCAGGAGCCTGCTCCAGTGTGGGCTTCCCACAGGGTCACAACCTCCTTTGGTCATCCACCTGTTCCGGTGTGGGGTCCTTCACGCACTACAGAGGGATATCTGCTCCAGCAGTAACGTCTACAGGCTGCAGGGGGACAGCCTGCCTCACCATGGTCTTCACCACAGGCTGCACGGGAAGCCCTGCTCCAGCACCTGCAGCACCTCTTCCCCCTCCTTCTTCGCTGACCTTGGTGTCTGCAGAGTTGTTTCTCTCGCATATTCTCACTCTTCTCTACAGCTGCAGTTGCAAAGTTTTTTTCCCCCTTCTTATATCTGTTATCCCAGAGGCTCTACCACCGTCGCTGATGGCCTTGGCCTTGGCCTTGGCCTTGGCCTTGGCCAGCAGCAGGTCTGTCTTGGAGCCAGCTGGCATTGGCTCTCTCAGACACAGAGGAAGCTTCGAGCAGCTTCTCACAGAAGCCACGCCTGGAGCCCCCCTGCTATCAAAACCTCGCCACACAAACCCAATACACATGCTTTCCTCTTTGCAAATGGCCCCCACAAGGCAAATGCATGCTGAAGTAACACATCCTAAAAGAAGTCACTAGAGCTCTACTAATTGCATTCCCGTATGTGGGGGAGCACAGTAGGGGAATGCAAGCCCGTCAGTTGGGTCCCACAATTTAAGAAGGATGTGAAGGTCCTTGAATGTGTTCAGAGGAGGCCACTGAGGCTGGTGAAGGGGCTGGAAGGCATGTCCTCTTGGGAGTAGCTGAGGACTCTGGGATTGTCTTGTTTGGAGAGAGGGAGCCCCTCATGGCTCTCTACAGCCTCCTGAGGAGGGGAAGTGCAGAGGGAGGTGCTGATCTCTTCTCTTCTGCCTGGGATCCAGTGCCTAGGATACATGGGAATGGCTCAAAGCTGTGTCCCCCACGGGAGGTTCCAGACTTGACATGAGGAAACATTTCTTTACCGATAGGCTGCTCAAACCTTGGAACAGGCCTCCTTGAGAGGTGCTCCATGACCCATGCCTGTCAGTGTTGAAGAGGCATGTGGACAATGGCCTCAATAACATGCTTTAACTTTTGGTCAGCCCTGATGTGTTCAGGCAGTTGGACTCAATGATCATTGTAGGTCCCTTTCAAATCATCCCCTGCCTCCTCTTCTCTTCTGTTTCTTCTCTCTTCTCTTCTCTTCTCTTCTCTTCTCTTCTCTTCTCTTCTCTTCTCTTCTCTTCTCTTCTCTTCTCTTCTCTTCTCTTCTCTTCTCTTCTCTTCTCTTCTCTTCTCTTCTCTTCTCTTCTCTTCTCTTCTCTCTTTTCTCTCGCCTCTCTTTTTCTGGCTCAGGAGAAGTGGTTCCTGTTTCCTGAAGTGTCAGAACTTGAAGAATGAACATCAGGACCAACCACACAAAGGAGGAGAAGAAGAAGAGGTGTGTGGTCCTGTAGGATATTTTCCAAAGTAGGACACCTATTGACGACAAGCATGATTTTTGCCTTCCAAAAGTTGCTCTGCTGTGCTTCTTGGGCAGTGATGCACTAAAAGTGCTCTTGTGCCTGCCCAGTACTTGTATTGCATGGAGGGAGAGCTGAAAAGTGGCAGCTCCAGATGGTACAGCAAGCCTGGAGCCCTTCCAAGCACAGGCTGTTGTGCACAAGCAAGAAGCCCTGGGGAAATGGAGCCAAGGGAAGAGCAAAGCTCGCTCCCGCTAAGAACTTGCAACTGGCAAGAGGCCTCCAGGGAGCCAGGGCACAAGTAGCGCCTTGGAGGTGCAAGAGCAGCAGGCAAGAAGCTCAGCCAAATGGCCCAGAGGAGCCCTGACAAGGGGCTGTCCTCAATGCTAGAGAGGACAAGAAGCATGTCCTGTGGGTCTGCCTTGGGAGACTAGAAAGCTTCCTCCCCCCAGATGTGGGGCACGAGGGTCACCTTCATGGAGCAGGAGCAGCAGGCACCTGGCCAAAATGGCCCAAATTGGACCCTGGCAAGGGGCCGTGCTCAGTGCTGCAGAAGGCGGCAAAAACCCCTGGGGACACTTGCTAGCCCACCTTGGGGGAAAAAAAGCCTTCCTCCCCCCAGCTGCAGGGCACGAAGGGCCATCTTTGTGGTGTGTGAACAGCAGGCAGTAACCTAGCTACAAGGGAGCAGAGCAGGCCTGCCCTGGCAAGGGGCCGTGCTCAGTGCTGCAGAGGAAGGCAAAAAACCCCC
The DNA here is from genome assembly GCF_964289735.1 of Phaethon aethereus. NCBI lineage: Eukaryota > Metazoa > Chordata > Aves > Phaethontiformes > Phaethontidae > Phaethon > Phaethon aethereus. The sequence goes on along the minus strand of NW_028113979.1, from coordinate 6,716 downwards.
GGGGGGCAGGGCCAATGTGCCCCGGGGGAAAATTCCTTCCTGACCCCAGAGCTGGCGATCGGCTGTTCCCTGAGCACGTGAGCACAACCTGCCTCCTCGTCCCACCGGCTGCTCACACCTGCCAGGAGATGCCCAACCTCTATCTATTCTTCCTCAACCTGGACCCGTCTCTGGGGCATGCGAGAGTGGCCAAATGCCCCCACTCTGATTGACCTCGGGGCCAAGAATCCTTCCTGCACCTGGCAGGACACCTGTGGGTGCTCCAAAGCACTGGGACCTCTGGCAACATCTCTGCACCTCATTTCTTATGGCTGCTGCCACTAGCTCCACAGGAGATGACGATGGTGAGCATGTCTGCAGGGCTCTTCAAGATGGCATTCCCTTGCTCTGGCCACTGCTCTCCAGCTGAAAAGGCCTGAGAGCCTCGGGCACTTTCAGATGTTGCTGCTTGTTCTCATGTCCAGCAGCCTCGTCCAGCCTCTGGGCTTCCTCCCTCAAGCCCCTCCAAGTAATTCCGCTGGCTCCTCCAGGGCTTCCTCTCAGATGTCTTTGGGCTGCCCCCGGGCCAGCTGTGTCCCAGTGGGAGATGCCCCCTTTTTATACTCCCGGGGGCATTGTGACTGCTGCGTTGCCAGGTGGTGGCATTGTGCCACGGGGCTGACAGCGCCCCCCATGCACAGCCCCGCCCGCCACAGCCACGCCTGCTGCAGCCACGCCCACCACCCCTCCGCTCAGCATCCTTCAGAGGAAGGCCTTTGGGGTGCTGGCCCCGTGTGCAGGAGGCCCAAGAGGCTCTCGCTGCCCTTGGTGGCCGTGCACTGGGCACAGCTGCTGGATGTCCCTGTCAATTCATCTGTACGTTCAGACTATGGGAACAAGGGCATTCTCTTGCTTTCCTAGGAATTCATAAGGGCATCCAGGGAGTCAGAGGCATTCGTTTGGGTTGAGGGATGCCAGAGGTGAAAGACAGGGTTCGTTCTTTCTGCCTGAACTCTGCAGAGACATAGGGAGCATGCATGACTTGCTCACCATTCCTTAGCAATGCCCCAAGGGACATTTGCTACTACACTGTCGATGGTGAGGTCTTCCTCTTGGCAAGAAGTGCTGAGTTGGTTTGTGTCCTCCACTGTCTTTTTCCTTGCACTGCAAGAGCTCTTTTCCTCCTTGGGCCCTCATCCTTGATATCTTTCTTGAAAGCGATGGCAGCCCTCTCAGCCTTTGTCTTGCTCCTTCTAGTCACCTTCTTCTATAGGTCCTCCGTGTCCCTAATTAACCACTTAGCCTTTGTGTGCCTTCACCCCGGGTGGCATTTCTCTTTCTTGAACCTGAGGAATGAGAAATGTCCATAGTGGTACAGGTGAGTTCTCACCAGGGTCTTGCACAAGGCTTGCCTTTCCTACAAAAAGATCTTGCCTGACACACAGGAAGGTGTTTGTCTGTATCATACTGGGGGCTCACAGTCACCCTCTGATCTATCACCATGCCTCCAGGAACATTTGCCTACTCTCATCTTTCCAAACTGGAGGAGAAAGTCGTGGCACTCCACCTGACCTTACCTATTTCTACAGTGCAGTTCTTCATGCATGGTTTATTGGTGTAGGGGCTATCTATCTCTTCTGCCAGAGCTTCGCTGGTGTGGAGCATGGTGGCCATAGAAAGATACCATGAGATACAGCTTTTTTGGTTCATGGATGCCATGATATGCAGAACACGATGTGGACAATGACTGTATCTTTTGGAGAAGAAAGCCTGTATATCCTGAAGAATGGTTTTCTGCAGCCTAAATTCAAAAGACCTGACCATGAATTTCACTGTTTCATACCTTTGAAGACATCAAATCATGAAGGCTGGAGCCTGAGAGATACGTTAAGGATACTTTCACCCATGAGTAGCCTGCTGGAGTCCAGCTCCACGCTGTCAGCTCCAGCAGGTCCAAGCCTCCACTGACCAGGTGAGCAACGGACACACTGTGTGGGTGTGCTGTGACCATGAAGGCGGTGATATCTGTCTAGGTGCTTTAGAAATGGATGTCTCCTTCTAGGGAAGGACATCACCACAGCTGGTATAAAATGGGCTTCCATTTGAGAAGTTTCCTCGGAGAAAGGAACAAATCAGCCCAGACACTGAAAAAGCTCCAAGAGAGGAAACACTGGTGGGTCAATGTGATTCAGCTGATGGCACTGCTGCCTGTGGGGATAAGCTTTGCTCTCCAGGAGGGTGAGTTGTCCTGGTTTCAGCCAGGATAGAGCTGGTTTTCCTCACAGAAGCTAGTGTGAGACTGTGTTTTGGATTTGGGATGAGGAACTGTTGATAATGTGCTGATGTTTTGGGTTGTTGCTGAGCCGTCAAGGACAGTCCAGCTTCTCGTGCTGGCCTGCCAGCGAGCAGGCTGGGGGTGCACGGGGAGCTGGGAGGGGACACAGCCGGGACAGCTGACCCAGACTGGCCAAAGAGATATTCCCTACCATCCGACGTCATGCCCAGTACATAAACTGGAGTTGGCCGGGGGGCGGAAATCGCTGCTCGGGGACGGGCTGTCGATCACGGGGTGGTGAGCAATTTCTGTATTGGGCCTCACTTGTTCTTGTACATTCCTTTGTTGGTATTATCATTATTGTTCCCTCCTTTCTTTCTGTCCTATTAAACCGTCTTTATCTCAACCCACGAGGTTTTTCCTCATTCTCTCCCCCGTCCCACTGTGGGAGGGAGAGTGAGCGAGCGGCTGCGTGGTGCTTAGTTGCCAGCTGGGGCTAAACCACGACAGTCCTTTTTGGCGCCCAACGTGGGGCTCGAGGCTTGAGATAATAACGGTTGCAGGTCACAATATCAGTTTATTTGATTTGCATCATGCTCTCGTCTTTGCTGTACATGTTAAGGATCGGTGTTGGTTTCTGCGGGCTGCTGTACTCTGCGATGATTAGTAATGTCTCGCCTGTGAATTTTGTTTTTAGAGCACTGACCTTGAGCTTAATGTGGTATCATCTGAGCTCTGTACTAAAGCCGTTACTGTATTTTGGCTACAGTTTTGTGGAGACGATTAGCAATTATACTTCTGCCTCTGAAAGGTTTTTTATGGAGGAAATGCAGAGTGGTACCTTTGCTACCCTCTATCATAACATTTCCTCCTTCATCACAATAATTTTTCAGTATTTTGAACACCCTTGGCTGGTTAAAATACCTCTATTGCTACTTCTGGGGAACATTGTTTCGGTTTTGTCTAAGGTTGGCAAGCAATTTAAGAATATCACCCGGAGATCTGCCCCAAGGCTGGATAGTTATGAATGGCAGGGTGTGTGGAACAGCATGGGCAAATGCCTGGGGCGGTGGGCACCTCCGGTGTTTTGGAACTTCACTCCCGAACAAGTGCAGAATCCTGATAAACTAGCAGAATATCTGGAAGAAGTATGCTGTCAGCCTGGCAGTTCCAAGGAGACACAAATCATTGCCATGTGCTGGGGCCTGGCCCATGCCTACCGAACCCTATTTAACACTATGCAAAGGGGAGAGGGGCTCTCTGGGTCTGATGGCAATGTGGCAGGCACTGTGACTACTCCAACCCCTGTGGCAGGCACTGTCACTACTCCAACCCCCACGGCGGGCACTGTAGCTACTCAGGCTGTTGCAGCTGAGCCAGAGAACCAGCCCATCCCGGTATCAGTTGCCCCTGTACAAAAGAAGAAATCTTGGAAGCGGAAGTCAGCTCGTTTAGTAAGGGAGGAGGAAGATTCTGCTAAGAAGGAGCCAGAGGAAGAGAGTGAGGAGGCAGAGTGCTCTGAAGCAGGGCCATCACAAGCACGGAAGAGGGAAGAGAGCGAGTCATCACTTGAAGAGGAGGAAGAGGAAGAACTTATAAAAGAGACGGTAACTACCCGATCTCTATCCCTGAGTGAATTGCAAGATATGCGAAAGGATTTCAGCCGTCGTCCAGGTGAGCACATTGTCACCTGGCTGCTCCGATGCTGGGATAATGGGGCCAGTAGCCTGGAATTAGAGGGTAGGGAAGTCAAGCAGCTGGGATCCCTTTCTAGGGAAGGGGGCATTGACAAAGCAATTGGAAAAGGTGCACAAGTCCTCAGCCTCTGGAGACGACTCCTGTCGGGTGTGAAGGAAAGGTATCCCTTCAAGGAAGATGTTCTATGTCACCCAGGCAAGTGGACCACCATGGAGAAAGGTATCCAGTACCTGAGGGAGCTAGCAGTGCTGGAAGTGATTTATGGTGACTTGGACAATGGACAATCATCCAAAGATCCAGATGAAGTTAATTGCACGCAACCTATGTGGCGGAAGTTTGTACGGAGTGCACCATCATCATATGCCAACTCATTAGCAGTAATGGCCTGGAAGGACGGAGAGAGACCAACGGTGGATGAATTGGCTGGCCAACTCCGGCAATACGAAGAAAGTCTCTCTTCCTCCCTACGGGCCTGTGTCTCTGCTATAGAGAAACTGTCCCGGGAGTTCCGGCAATTCAAAGAGGATATGCCCTACCCTCCACCCATACGGACCAGTGTCTCAGCCATTAGGAGTAAGCGCTCTTCTGTTCAAGAGAGAAGATATAGAGGATACACACCACGAGCCACCCTGTGGTTTCAATTGCGTGACTACGGAGAGGACATGAGGAGGTGGGATGGAAAACCTACCTCGACCCTAGAGGCACGAGTACGCGAGCTGCAAGGAAAAACAATTACAAAAGGGGGTTCAGGTTCCTCGAGGAAAATCGTCGCTCCACTTTCCAGTGGGCAGCTTCCCAGAAAGAATAGAAGAGCTGATCTCACCTCTGATCCTCTTGAAGGGACTTCTGATTCCTATTTACAAGAAGTGGGTAACGAGTACTATGAGCAGGATTAGAGGGGCCCTGCCTCCAGCCAGGCGGAGGAGAGGGACAACCGAGTTTATTGGACTGTGTGGATTAGATGGCCTGGCACATCAGACCCACAGGAATATAAGGCTTTAGTGGACACCGGTGCACAATGTACCCTGATGCCATCAAGCCATATAGGGGCAGAGCCCATCTGTATTTCCGGAGTGACAGGGGGATCCCAATAGCTGACTGTACTGGAGGCTGAAGTGAGCCTAACTGGGAATGAGTGGCAGAAGCACCCCATTGTGACTGGCCCGGAGGCTCCGTGCATCCTGGGCATAGACTACCTCAGCAGAGGGTATTTCAAGGACCCAAAAGGGTACCGGTGGGCTTTTGGTATAGCTGCCTTGGAGACGGAAGAAATTAAACAGCTGTCCACCTTGCCTGGTCTCTCAGAGGACCCTTCTGTGGTGGGGTTGCTCAGGGTCAAAGAACAACAGGTGCCGATCGCTACCACAACAGTTCACCGGCGGCAATATCGCACCAACAGAGACTCCCTGATCCCCATCCATGAGCTGATTCGTCGGCTGGAGAGCCAAGGAGTGATCAGCAAGACTCGCTCACCCTTTAACAGCCCCATATGGCCAGTGCGAAAGTCTAATGGAGAGTGGAGACTGACAGTAGACTATCGTGGCCTGAATGAAGTCACGCCGCCACTGAGCGCTGCTGTGCCGGACATGCTAGAACTTCAATATGAACTGGAGTCAAAGGCAGCCAAGTGGTACGCCACCATTGATATTGCTAACGCGTTTTTCTCGATCCCTTTGGCGGCAGAGTGCAGGCCACAGTTTGCTTTCACTTGGAGAGGTGTCCAATACACCTGGAATCGACTTCCCCAGGGGTGGAAACACAGCCCTACCATTTGCCATGGGCTGATACAAACTGCACTGGAACAGGGTGAAGCTCCAGAGCATCTGCAATACATTGATGACATCATCGTATGGGGCAACACAGCAGAAGAAGTTTTCGAGAAAGGGAAGAAAATAATTCAAGTACTTCTGAAAGCTGGTTTTGCTATAAAACAAAGTAAAGTCAAGGGACCTGCACAAGAGATCCAGTTTTTAGGAATAAAATGGCAAGATGGACGTCGACAGATCCCAACGGATGTGATCAACAAAATAACAGCTATGTCTCCACCAACTAGCAAAAAAGAAACACAAGCATTTTTGGGTGTTGTGGGTTTCTGGAGAATGCATATTCCAAATTACAGTCTGATTGTAAGCCCTCTTTATCAAGTGACCCGGAAGAAGAACGATTTTAAATGGGGCCCTGAGCAACGACAAGCCTTTCAACAAATCAAACAGGAGATAGTTCATGCCGTAGCCCTCGGGCCAGTCCGGGCAGGACAAGATGTTAAAAATGTGCTCTACACGGCAGCCGGGGAGAATGGCCCTACCTGGAGTCTCTGGCAGAAGGTACCAGGAGAGACTCGAGGTCGACCTCTAGGGTTTTGGAGTCGAGGATATAGGGGATCTGAGTCCCGCTATACTCCAACTGAAAAGGAGATATTGGCGGCATATGAAGGAGTTTGAGCTGCCTCAGAAGTGGTTGGTACTGAAGCACAGCTCCTCCTGGCACCCCGACTGCCGGTGCTGGGCTGGATGTTCAAAGGGAGGGTCCCCTCTACACATCATGCGACTGATGCTACGTGGAGTAAGTGGGTCGCGCTTATTACACAGCGGGCTCGAATAGGAAATCTTAATCGCCCGGGAATCTTGGAAGTGATCATGGACTGGCCAGAAGGCAAAGGTTTTGGAATATCACTGGAAGAGGAGGTGGCGCGTGCTGAAGAGGCTCCACCATATAATGAACTGCCAGAGAACGAAAGGCAATATGCCCTGTTCACTGATGGGTC